>NC_141002.1:63746666-63774166 GCF_052327205.1 Somniosus microcephalus
CTTCTTCAAAACTGGAGAGAAAAGGAACTAGATCGAAGGCAGGGCTGCGATCGGGTGACCGCTTTGCGGAACACCTCCGTTCAGTCCGTAAGGGTGACCCCGAGCTTCCGGTCGCCTGTCATTTCAATTCACCGCTCCATTCCCACTCGGACCTCACCGTCCTTGGCCTCTTGTACTGTTCCACGGAAGCTCAACGTAAACTCGAGGAACAGCACCTCATCTTCCGATTAGGCAGTCTGCAGCCTTCCGGTCTCAATATCGAGTTCAACAATTTCAGATCATAACCTCGGCCCCTATTTCATTTTCACTTATATTTTTCCACTCCTTTCCTTTCCCCCCCCCCCTTCCTTTTGTTTCTCTCTCACACCTGGCAGCTATCTTTTGCCCTGCCAGTACACTTTACACCTAATCACAGCCTATTACCATCTCGTCTAGCTTCTAATCTCTTTTACTTCTTTTGGTTCTTTTATTCTTTTGTCCGATCGCAGCCCTGCCTTCGATCTAGTTCCTTTTCTCTCCAGTTTTGAAGAAGGGTCAAACCCGAAACGTCAACTCAAATTTCTCTCCACGGATGTTGCCTGACTTGCTGAGTTTTTCCAGCATTTTCTGTTGTTATTTCGGATTTCCAACATCTGCAGTATTTTGCTATCGTACTAGTGTGAAATGACAATATTGTTTCTTTCCATTGTGGCAATAATTTCCTCGAGGAAATATTTAATGTGAATTATCACTAAAATCAAAATAATGCAGTTCCTGTCACTCTGCTTTTGCTATAATTGGATCTTCCTTTTAATAGGGATGCTGATTCCAACTTTCAGGGAGCAGGAAATGCTGGGATCTCAATGAATTAGCAATAAAATTAAAGTGAATGTTTATAGAAATGTATACAAATGCAGTTAAAAAGTTGCCAACAATAGAAAATAGCATGTTAATGAGGATCTATTAGAAGGAAATGGGTTCACTTTCTACTTCTTTGTCCTGGTAAAGAAAATTTTGAATCAAAAAGCAAAATCAATAAATGGAATCTGATGTACAATAATATTGCAAGCAATTCAGTTACCAAGCCAATTTCTTATGTCTGCCGAAGTGTATCATCTAACAGTACCAGCAAGTCTGCAGAAGCTGTCACTGTTGCGACTGGAAAATCGTTGTTAATAGTCTAACATTTAAAAAAATACATAACACAAATATTAGATTTTGAGGAAAGCAGGAATCAGACCAGTTTCCATTACAATTGCACTATAAAAGTCTTCATTTTGCCTCACTTTGGATTTTGTCCATTTTAATGCTTAATTGTAAGGCAAAATCATAGAGGTTTATTTTTTACTAACATTCATTTTTCTAAATGTCAAATTATTGTAAAAGGAACAGTGCTTAAACCTGGACATGATCAAGGGTAGATTCCAAAGGTGTTTGCCCAAAAAAGCAAAAAAGTAACATGTTATCACATATACTTGAGTGATCTACTCTAATCTATTAATTTACACTGTACACATTTCATACTCTTTTATTTATTTTGTTTCACAAAATATTGCTGATTTTACATCAGAGTAGGTAGACTATACATCTGAGAAGATGATTTGTAATGAATCACAATAGATATAGAAGTAAAAAATTGTCAGTAAAGTGATTCTGAGAATACGGCTGGGATCTTACCTGAAGAGGCGCGTTGGGGGTGGGACTGCTGCCTTTTGGGTTCTAGTCCCGCTCTAGCGATGTCAGACGCATAGACATTATTTTGCATCAATTGGCCTTGTTAAGCCCACCCTGCGGGCTTGCCGGCCAATTAAGAGAAAGCCAGTGTCAGATGATCACAGAATCACAGAATCACAGAATCCCCACAGTGCAGATAGAGGCCATTTCGGCCCATCGAGCCTGCACCGACACATATCCCACCCTATCCCCGTAACCCCACGTATTTAATCCCCTAACACTAAGGGTCAATTTATCATAGCCAAATCAACCTAACCTGCACATCTTTGGACTGTGGGAGGAAACCGGAGCACCCGGAGGAAACCCACGCAGACACAGGGAGAATGTGCAAACTCCACACAGACAGTCGCCCGAGGCCAGATTTGAACCCGGGTCCCTGGCGCTGTGAGGCAGTTGATGACGCGTCATCTGCCGGTTTTCTTAAATGGGCCACCACCACTTCTTTTTGACATGATTTTTTTCAGTGTTTGACAGCATTGAGGTGCTGCAAACACTGACAATCACTGTACAAAGGTGAGCCCTTGCACTCAGGCTCTCCAGTAACTCTCACCTTAGGCTAAAACAGATGGCAGCTGCAGGTGAGGCTACAGAAGCGATCTGTCACTGGTGAGAGAGGTTCTCCCAATAAGGTGGGACTACACAAACGCTTCAAAGCTTGTCATGTACAGAAAATTCTAAACACATTAAAAATGACTTTCCCAACATTTTCTTACCTCTGCAACTCACCAGTGTCCCATTGGATCCTTCACACCATGTCTGCAGCTGTCATCTATACACAAACATTACAGTAGACCCACAGCATGCCACACTTACCCTGGCGGGGCTTCCCGATGTCGGGAAGGCTGCAGTAGAAGTGTCAAAATTGGAAAAAGCCTCTTAATTGCCTGTTAACTACCTGTTAACAAGCAGTTAAGTGGTTATAATCCTCTTCCCGCCACTAGGAGTCGGGTCCCTACGCAAATCGGGGACCCGACTCCCAGGAAGATTGATTGGAGGTGGGTTGGAAGCGGGTTCAGGACCCGCTGCCAATCTTTTTGATTTTGCCAGCAGTCCCGCCTCCAAACCCGACCCTTGAGCGCCGGCAGAATCGCCCCCTACATATTTTCCATGAAATGTACCTTTTGCACCTTCAATTTCTTCCTCACTCAAACGTCACTCAATTATCATTACTCACCCCGCCCCCCCAGCTTGGTGATATTATTGATGGTTCCCTTGCTCAGACGCTATAATTCCCCTTTACAAAACAGCTGCCATCACTCCCCACCACAAAATGCTCATTCTTGACTCTTCTGTTCTCACCAAATACCATCCCATCTCTAACTTCCTTTTGCTCTCAAAGATCCTTCCATGCATCATCACCTTTGCGCTTTGTACCCACCTTTCCCAAAATTCTTTGTTCAAATCCCTTCAGTCTGCCTTCCACCTTGCTCCCAGTACCTACCCTGGTCAAAGTCACAAATTACACTCTTTATGATTGCAACCACGGTGCGTTATCTCTTCTTGTCCTTCCCTTCCTCTATGCAGTGTTCAACACAGTCAACCTTGCCTTTTTCCTCCATCACCTCTCCTCTGTTGTCCAGCTGCATGCCACTATAAGGTTCCACTCCTAACTGTTCCATGCAGCCAGTGCATCAGAAATGAATTATCTTCCTGCCCCTGCCCCTAAAGAATTCCCAAAGGATCTATCCTTGGCCTCCACCTTTCCCTCCATTTACATCCTGCCTCTTATGACATTATTTGTAGGCACAGAGTCAACTTCAAATGTATCCTGAATATACCTGGCTCCACCTTTCCATAAACTCCACAATCACTTCTGTCATCAGATTGTGGATGAGTGAAATTTATTTCCACAGTGAGAAAAACAAGGTCGTCATTGATGGTCCTCTGCCATAAACAATGCTCTATCCCTACTGATTTCATCCTCCTCTCCAGCCATTCACAGATGCTAAATCAGGTCATGGAAAACTTCTAAACCCCGGTTCAACTCAGAGTTGATTGTCAAATTCATACTTTAAAGTAGAAAAATGCCACAAGATGTTTTACAGAGGAAAAAATATGAACAGCAAATCATGGTAGGAAAGCTAGGAGAGGTGACCGAAAGCTTGGTTCAAATTAAGCCGTCTTGGTAATGGACAGGACATGGGGTCTGTCTCATTAAATATTCCCAGGTCAATTACAGCATGGCTTAGATACATCTTACATCTATCCATCAGCAACACTGCCTGCTTTTACCCCACATCATTACCTGGCTTCATCACACATCACCACCACTGCTGCTGAAACTCTTATTCACACTTTTGCCACCATTGAACTTAATTTCTCCAATGTCTTTTTTCCTGGCTTCCCATCCTCTTCCCTCAAAACTCTGCAACTCATTCAAAACTCAGCCATATCTTGTCCCGCACTATTGCCCATTATCACCGTCATCACTGATCTACATTAGCTAACTCTTCCCTAATGCATTGAATTATAATCTTGACTTCATCTTCAAATCACTCCATCTTGTTCTTTCTTTGTCACCTGCTGCAGCCTTATGTTGCCTTGACCACCCTTCGGTCCCCTGACTGTAGTTTCTGCGCATTTCTTCCCATTTGCTCCACCATTGGTGGCAGAGCATTTAGCCACCTCAACCCCACTCCCTGGAGCTCCCTCTCTAAACCAACTGCCTGTTCTCTCTCCTCTCTCCAACTTTGAAAGCTTTCTTAAACTTATCATTTTGAACAAGTTTTCAGTCATGACTCACCAACCATTATCTGTTTATTTTTCCCCTTGTGAACATCTTGGGGTATTTTTCTACTTTAAAGATGCTATGTAAGTGCAAATTGTTGTTGTTGTTTAAAGTAAGAAAGACTAATTCACCCAAATAGTGCAGTCCTTTTCTATTCATTTCTTTAACATATCTGTGCTGTAATTTTCCAGGTTTAAGCCCTGCAGAGATTCAGCAGCTCTGGAAAGAAGTGACCGGGGTGCACAATATGGAAGACGGCGTTTTGAAGCATGGCGGGCTGGATCTCTCTACCAATAATTCTTCCTCTACTACCTCCACTACCACTTCCAAAGCATCACCACCAATAACTCATCATTCGTTAATGAATGGACAGGCTTCAGTCCAGGCTTCAGTCCTCACAACAAGAAGAGATAGGTAAATATCACAGATGGATTAAAGTGCCCTCAGTGGATATTGGGACAATGTATCTGAAACTTCAGCAATCACAAATTTGCAGTAAGCTAAGCTAGTTAACTTGTTACATTGCTTGAAGGCCCAAAATAGATGCATTAAGATGGTGATCAGGAATACTTGTGTATGTAACTGCTTTACAGTCTGTTGTAGCCATAAGACAAACCTTACTTTCACATCCCTCCTGCTAAACTCCTTTTTCTTCTTTGCTTCTACTCGGATTTCGACGACGACCATGTTCCAGTACCAGTTCCTTGCCTGACCTCCCATAGGCTGTCTGTTTTCTTTTCTTAATGAAGTCAACAACCTTTTCAATGAAAATATAGCCCATACCTCCAAAACCCAATCCCAATTCACCTCGCTTCAAGAAGTGTAAATTTTATTTGATTAAATTGTGGCTCTTTTCTTCTATGGAATTAATGTACAGCTACTGCTTTAATTCCATACTATGATTTTAAAAGAGCACTAGCTCGTTACAGAGCATTTGGAAAAAAAACTTTTAATTTGTTCATAAATCCATGACACAATGGCATCAATTGCATTGAAACACATCATCCTGTCTCTCCTGTATGAAGTGATTTGCTTCCCTCCCCAATAAAAAATAGTCTTGCCTATCTCTCTTTAGAGATGATTTTAAAAACCAATCTTTGCACATCAAGGAACAAAAGCTAAGCCTCGTCAGGGATCACTGTTGCAACATCTGTGTTTTGGGGCTATGTTCTAATATGTTTATTTAATTGTTTTTGCTAAGGACATTTTCAAGATGTTGACCACTGGAGAGAGCTGACAAGTATTTACTGTGACCTAATGAGAAATATTAAAACATTCTCAATAGTTAAACAGCTCTCATTAAGGATAAATCAAAATATTATTTAAATCAACCCTTTTCTTTCTTAAAAATATATACAGTACTTGTGTATAAGCTGAAGATTCAGTGGAGAACTGTGTCATTTAGATTTTTTTCCACTCTGAGAATGTCCTTGGTAACACACACATACCATTATATTTTTATTTCCTATTTTCTTCCCAGTCCTCTAATCATCCTCGGACTTGCACTACAAACTACCAAGAGAATGGGGAGCCAACTTGCCTGTGCCCCAATCTATGTTCCCCTTAAGCTAGCCAATAGGAGGCATGCAACAGCAGCTGGTCTCATTCTTTCTCTGACTGTCATCACCTGGGCTCTGTTTGTTTCTCCTTACAGCGGCACAAATGAGATCAACAATTCAGTGTCTAATAGATTGTACCTGTGTCCTCCAAAGTCATAAATCTTGCATTATTGCTCTAGTACACCATGCCACTGTGATGTCATTATAATGAGTATGAGATCTTTGCTCCCTGTGGAATGACTTCCACATTTTACAGTTCCCTATGGAATACTCTCTTATCTATTATGTTACTATACTTTAAAGATTCTATGCCTACCTGCTTGCTGTTGGGTTGGGTGTCCCAGGCTAAGGAACCTTCTGAACTGGTTCCAGCTGTTTACAACAGCAACAGTGACATTCCCTGCAGTATAAATAAGGTAAAGCAACAGCCAGCATAGAAGTATCAATAAAATCTGCCAGCTGTGCCATAGATTTACTGAGAAACAAAATCTTTATTAATCACAACGGTTCTTTAGGTTTAATCAGAAAAAAATATCAAAATGAAGGACATGATTGGATGGAGTCAGAAGAAAAAAAAGTGCTTTGTGAATTCAGTGATATGGTAAGCTTAAACAGATAGTTCTCAAAACTGGGCTGATGGTTATGCGTATAATCAGTGTGGTGTTGTCAGATTCGGTAATTATGTCATTGTATTTACAAATATGACGTATTATCTGGTAGCCAGAATGAGACTGCATTGAAGTTTAGCCAGGCAACCCAGGTTCAAAGGCCTGAATTCCGTTTGGGTGCATAGCTAGACGTGAACTCATATGCCACAGTGTCTGAAAGCGACTTTGACCAGGGTTTATTAGTCCATTTGGGGAAGGGAATAAAAGGTAACCAGAAGCTTTGCTGCAGATTTAGTATCAGTCTCCATAGTCAAAGTATGGTATAACAACATTTAATCTGTAGGCTGCCAGCAACTGCGGGGGTTAGGCCATTTTCAACTTGCATGTGATGTTGAAATAAATCCTATGTTGCACTTAGGGCTTTTAAAATGCAGTTTTCTAGTTCAAATGGGCTTCTAACAGTTTCTTCCACCGAATCATACACCTTAGAATCTAAAATCTGAGTCCTTCAGTTTCTGCCCCAGGCCTAACAAATGTGATTGTGGTAACCTACACACTGGAATTTATGTGGGATTCTCATGTTCATTGTTCAACTAATCCAATTTATTTACACTTTAAAATAATTTACAAAATTTAAGATACTTTATTAAGTATATACAAAGTGTCAGCTGTGGCTCAGTGGTAGCACTCTCGCCATCAAGTCAGAAGGTTGTGGGTTCAAGTTCCAATCCAGAGACTTGAGCATATAATCTAGGCTGATGCTTCAGTGCAGTACTGAGAGAGTGCTGCACTGTTGGAGGTGCCATCTTTTGGATTAGACGTTAAACCAAGGCCCCTTCAGCTCTCTCGGGTGGACATAGAAGATCCCACGGCACTATTCGAAGAGGAGCAGGGGAGTTCTCTCAGTGTCCTGGCCACAATTTACCCCTCAACAAACACTTAAAACAGATGATCTGGTCATTTATTTCATTGCTGTTTGTGGTAAGCTTGTTGTGTGCAAATTGGCTGCCGCATTTCCTACATTACAACAGTGACTACATTCAAAAGTACTTCATTAATTGTAAAGCACTTTGGGAGGTCCTGAGGTTGTGACAGGTGCTATATTAATGCATGTCTTTTTTAAGCAGTACCTAAAATTACATGAACCTAAAATTTCCACTCTAGGAACTAGTTTGTTCTTTAAGTCTCTTGGAATGAAACAGTATCTTATTATATTCCTCAGGTAAGGAGTTTCACATGAAATGCATAAGCAAACCCTTACAGAGCTTTTCCAGCTTGAACGCTCCATAGAAATGCAGTAACCCTATCTGAAACTAATATAAAAATTAAATTTGAATTTAAAATATTTTTCTTTTCCTCATCCTGTCTTTCTGTTTCTCCATTATGTCTCCTACTTTTGTCACTTCAACTTTACGTTTACCTCATTTTGTATCTTGTAAATCATCTATTCTTTACCTTTTTCAAAAAATCTAAAATACTTCTTACCTTTTATTCAGTGCCTACTAAGTCCCACTGTCCATAATGGTGGTGGGAGCCACACTGGAAAATCACCCATCAATTGGCAGAAAATGGACTGTGAAAGACAGTCAAGGCCGAGAACTCTAAATATTGATAAACAACCTTTGACCTGATTCTCTAGGATCAAAGAGTCGAGTGCTACTGATATTCGAGAAATCTGTTTTGAAAGAACACGACTTGTCCATGGGTGCAGAAAGAGTTAATGAAAATCTTTCATTTTTTCAGAAGGCTACTGATACCCATTCAACCATCCCCTCAGTTCAGCTATTTGCTCTCAAGTAAACTGATTTTCCTCTCTGCATTGATGTGGGTGCAACTGAAGCCATGGAAATTCTTTTTTTTATGACATACTCTAGTGTGAGAAATCCAAGTGCTTTAAAAAGTAAAGTGGGTTTTCAAGAAAAACTGCTTTTTTTGGAAATTTAAAAAGTCTTGGAAAGTGGTTTACCTGGATCAACTCCTGCTGCCTATTTATTCCATGCATAGTGCAGCAAACATCAGCTAAGACAGCATTAGTACACCACATATTTCATAAAGAATTGTATTCTCATTTTCTTACACTTTACACACGGGAGAAAATCTCACTTATATAAACAGGACCAGTTGTGCACAGCTGAATGTGTGTGTGTGTGTACACAAGGGAAGAGGCAAATCACAGGCACAGTTCTATTTGAGAAAATAGGAAATATACTGAATATTTTAAGAGTATACATTTGTGCTAGAAGTCTTTTGTGTTAATAAGAATTTAAGACAAATATATCTAAAATTTCTGTTTGCACATATTTAGTTGTTGTGACAGTTTTTATTAACCAATTGACGCCAAGTGTCCTTGTTACACAACACAATAATAGAATGTCCAATCAAAATCATTATCATGATGTTTTGTAACAGCAGTTCAGGTTTACAACAATAAAGGAAATAACTTAATACAATCATATTTCTGCTAGTTAAACACTTGTGGAAAATAATTATTTTGCTGGATTTGCCAATTCATAAATCTCAACTTACGAGATAATATTGTACAATAAAGAATTAAAACATAATTTGTATACTGTTCAGTTAATGGTGTTGTATAGTAAACATAGAGAATCCTCATTATAAATACATACAATTTAAAATTTTATGGCATTTTAAAACCGCTTGTATCAAGTGAATATACTGGTTATCTTATTCTCAGAGTTGAATTTTATGTAGAGTGAAGGTTAAAATTATTGTGTTTCTGCTGTGATGACTGTATTCAGCATTTTGATGTGAAAAATCTTACATCAGTGTCACCTGGCTAAATAATCAGGCAGTGTTATGCAGTCATCCCATTTTCTTTCACTCTTTATTAACAGCCATCTTTGGCTCTCTTTCTTTCCTAATTGGAACATCATACAGCCTTGGCAGTTGTACTATTCAATAGAATGATTAATTTTTCCTGACTGTTCTGAGCTCAATTGACCTGTTTTGACCCGTTTGTCACTGATCGTAACCTGACAGGCGCTAGCAGCCTCCAACGATTATGGCTTTTGAGATTAATCTGACGCCGTTTTATCCTACTACAGCTCATCACATGAGGAAACTGGGGCCAGTCATCCTCTCTATGGCCATGGCGTGTGTAAATGGCCTGGATGTGAAAGTATTTGTGAAGATTTTGGACAGTTTTTGAAGTAAGTTTATCACATAAGCAGTCCGTAAGACAATTGGCAGATTGCTAACCATTGTTTACTTATAAAGTATATAAAAAACATAAACATTGCCATACAGATTGTCTGCTTTTAATTGAAATTAACCATTTGAAGTTTGCATTAATACGTCTGTACCACATACAAAGAAAATCTTTAAATTGCTCATTTCCCAGTGGTGTTCCCATACACGTATATTCAATATGTTCTGTACTTTTTGTTGTGGGTTTTAGTCATTCACCTTCTTCAGGATATGATTTTTGAAGAAAAAAATGTTTCTCTGAAATGCCATAAGTCATTCATCCCTGAGTTGCAACTTAATAGATAAAACTAATCCTGCCAGCAAACTTTAATGATTGAAATGTTTAGGCGAACATACAAATTTAAAACTGCCCACTATTCTGAAAATGGACAGTATAATTAAAATCAATGTAAAACTACAACAGCTTGGGTGACAGAGTCCTCTAGATGGTTCATTCTTGTTCACTTCGTCTGGTATGGGCTGTAGGCAGTTTGTATAGATGAGTAACTTCACAATTTGAGAATCCCTTGTTGTCATGGTGCAACTAACAGGGTGAATGAACTGTTCATGCTCCATCAACAATTTAGTTAATTAGCTCATTTGTAATTGCATTGCTTTGTTGCCAGGATGTTAGCTGGAACATCAAAGAAGATGTGTTTACAGTACTGTAGATTACAGGGTATTGCAAAACAGTTCAGCATCAAGAAAGAAACACCAGAAAAAGGAATTGATCCCAAAATATAATGCAAATATAATGGTCAAGGAAAAAGATGACATTGTGTAGTCTTGATTCTTTTACTTGGCTATTATTAGATTTCATTACAAATGAGATTTATTAAATATTGTTGCAATATTAGACAACATTTTGGAAGATTTGTTGAGTAAATTGTCACAAAAATCTAATATAAGAGCAAAGAGGTCAAGAATTAAAATATAATATGTTGCTTGATCGTCATCTGTCATGAACAGCTTTTAATTAACCCTAAAAGCACAAGTCACAATATTTGATGTATGGATTTCAGCTATTCTGATTCAACAGGCTAAGGGTTAAAACTTGATCTGGATTTTTGAACTTACACTTGATGATAAAATATAATAAAAATGGACATAAATGAATAATGAAATCCAAATTTAATACATTTATAAAGTGTGGCTGTTTGCATTATTAAAGCAGCATCAACATTTGTAATGTGTCCTTATACATCAGTAATCAATAGTCTGAAAGAGTGTGATCTGTGAACGTTGAGAATTGTAAATAACTTCCAACCCATTTGTGCTTTCTAGCTACCATTTAGAAAAATGCTTTTTAGTATCCTCTGAGCATTCTGTTTTGTAATTGTAAATAGACTGCAGTGCATAAAATTCAGAAATACTGTTGTACTAAAAATGGGTACTTTGATCTTCAGATGGTGACCCACTTCTAGCAGACATGTTATAATGTTAACACTAATGCACAATATGGGTTATTGACAATTACATTTTTTTCTTTGCAGCAGATTTAGCTTTCTATTAAATGCTTCTTAGTTAAGAGACAAACTGTTTTCCAATCCATTAACTTTATAGTGAAAAACAGAATTAAAGGCTGCAGCTTCCCAAGCATGTTATATGTAACTCAGAATAGCAGTTAAGTCATTAAGGTGGTTGGGCCTTAGAGTATTCCTAATCTAAGCGCATATCCTCATAAAAGGATAGAAAAAGCGCACTACTGGATTGCAATAGAGTTAATGCAAGTATACTGTACTACAATAAAAAATTAATAAAGCATGCTTACCATTGGAATGAAAAACTATCCTGGCCAATGTTGTGGATTCAGATAGTTGACTGATGGAAATTTCTAAGGGAATCTTGTCTGGTTGCTGAAGTGGAACTTCTCTTAACTAAGAAGCAGTTTGCAGTTTTTCTCTTAAAAGCCAGTTACACAGAAGCATTTGGAAAGGGGATTACAGTAGAAAACACAGTGCTGCTGTCTTGCTTTTCTGATAATGGAAAGGATTTTGGGTGAAGTGAAGAATAACATCTGAGGAATTGAATGTATTTTTATCTTTAAATTTCTGAAGTAGTGTATTTGCTGGCTAGTGTATTAAGTGAATGTATGATACAAACTGAATCATTCATAAAGCTAGGGAATTTAGTTTTATCCCGTTTACAGTTTAATGATCTCATTAAAGTCATTAGACTCATTAATTTTTTTTGTGTAAACATTTAACACCTTCAAAAGTGTCATTATCAAAAATACTCTGGGTTTATTCAATATTTTTGGATATATTATACTTTATACTGATGTGAGGTTTTGGGGCAGAGCAGTTTACTGCCCCCTGGTGTGGCAAGATCATTTAATGGTTACTAAAATACATCATTATTAAGAGAGACAGAAAGAACTTACGGTAAAGTCTCAGTTGAGACTAAGCAAAGTATTTATAAAAGAGTCATACTAACAGTTAAGTAATAAACATTTGTGCAAGTTAGACATTGCCAAAGGTTTGCTTATACACATTCTTGATTCCCTGCATAAAAAGGTGATGACAGAAGCTAACCATTTTGCAGGTCACTTAGTAAAGAGCCAGCAGATTCATGATAACATTTAACAGTATATCTTCATTACTGACTTATAAATGTCAGATGAGACATACTTTGAAATGACAGAACTGGAAAGTTTGGTGTATTTTGTCTACAAACTTAATCACCATTCCAACGGTTGCTGCGTAGTTTTTGTGTAATGGATTTTTTTAATACAGGATCAGAAAGATGTGCTATAAAGCATGTCAGTTAAAAGAGGTTTCTGTTTTTTAACCTGTATGTAACAGACTGCCAAAATGTGATACACAGTACAAAGAATGATAGTGTTTTAATCTTATGAAGATAACATTGTTAGTGTCAGAAAAATCCTTTTACGCCAAAGGAGATGTATCAGTGAGAACACCACTGTTCAAGGAGAAATATAAAGAAAGAAAAAATATTTCCTTTGAAGCCATTCAGGCTTAGAATGACATCTTCATCAACCAAAAGTGACCAGAATCCATACTTAGGTTATAAACCTATCAGAATATATATAAATTAAAAATGGAATAAATAGATGAGTATACATGTTATGTACTATTTGTGGTTGATTCAGACACTGTGTGTAAATTTTTATTCAGTTAATATTTAAGTACCAGGAAAATTTAATCAGCTGGACATCACTTTAAAATATTGGTATACATGACCCAAAGAAAAAAATCTGCATTATATTCAAGATTGTGCTGGAAAGATTTATCAACTAATCCAGTTTATTTTGTCACTAATTTTAACAGATGTGCTTGGTGGAAAGTCAAGCAACAATTATCATAGCAGCTATGTAGAATGTGATATAGAAGATGACTGCATGTACTTTGGGTTCTAAACATTGCAACCTGTATAAACTGTGCAGAGAGGAATTTTCTTCACAGAAATTTCACAGCTGAAAATATTTACTTTGTAAGAGTGTGCACAATGGATCTATTAATAAAATTGTCTTGTTTGCCAGCTTTTGTGCACTTGTCAGATTCTAATCTAATGTGTTGCTATGCCAGGTTTCCAACTGCTTTGAATTAAAATGCTTGCTGGTAAAAAGAAAGTACAGATTATTCTGCTGATTTTGAGAAGTTCTAGTCTACTAGTGGCATGTTTTAAATCAGCTGAAAATCAAAATGATTGGAATTGGGGAAACTGAATAACATCCCTGATTTTCCTTTGACCATATGTACATCACAGTTCATGGGTCAGACAGCAACTTGATATTGTCCAATATTTTCGGTGAAGGTGCCATATGAACATCAAGGGAATTAAATGCAGTTTGACCAATAGATGCAAATAAAGTTAATCCTGTCATGTAAATGGGGCATAAATAGAACTGAAAATGCAAGAAAAGTATCTTGTAGAAAATGTCACCAAACTACAGTGGAATCTTCACCTAAAAACAATTTCTGGTTGGTTGTAGTGTTTGGAATATATTGCCATTTACATTACATTGTGGTAACTGGCATGGCATGTACGCACTAAATGGTGAAATTCAGTTTCTAAAATGTGTCAGATTATCATAGTTCTTATACTAATCAATCACAACTTCAACAGCAGATTTTGTTTATCAAGACCAGTAATAATTTTAAAAGGCAGTCATGAAAAAAATCAAATTAGATGAATTTTGTTTTATTTTTGCTTTACTGTGCTGCTTCAATCCACAAAAAATGTTTTAATTAATAATGTGAGTAAGTTGAGATGCTAATCATATTCAGGTTTCACACTTAAGCAGCAGGTCTGGCTGAATCAAGCATCTAGCAAACAGCATTCACACCCCTTTACTGAATGGTAGACAACCACATCATTTATTCCATTTTGAAAACAAAAATCAATATACCTATAAAGTGACCCATAAATTAGAGCTGGCTCATGGAATGTTTGTACAGTGCTGGCTTTTTGAAGGCACCCTTTGCATTTTTCCTTCACCTCTGTATTTGAACTAGAGTCACTGTAAGAGGCTCATTAGGGGACATTAGGGACTGGAGCTAACCAGAATTCCAGAGCCTGCTTTCCTCTTATTAATGCATAGCAAAGTAGGATGCACTTAAATATTTCATAGGCGTTCAGTAATTTGTGTGTAATCGCCTTGTTAGCAGACCAGTAGAAGTAGAACGGGTCTGTGAAATGGTGTTAGAGATTGCATGGGTAATTTATAGACCTTTGACATTAGAAATAGCTGTTATTGGAGACTGGAATGAAGCTGTGAAATAGAACTGGCAATAAGTAGAAAACTTAATAAAGGTTTTGTACCAAGCATCTATGGGGATAACAACCCACTTGGTCGTTTTGAAGCAGCTATAATTTATGACATATGCAATATATCAAGTGCATACGATAGCATTATGGAGTATTGAAATGAAAAGGGTATTTGCAACATTAGGTCCAACTTCCTGCTAGGGATGTGATTAAATGATTAATGAAATGTCCCTTTGCATATGCATTTTGAAACAGCAATTAAGCACAGACAGAGAAAAATCCACCAATCCTATCATTTTTCAGCTTATCTCATTCTTGTTATATAAATCACAGAGAATTTGTGAGGAGCAATATGTCTTACCTGAAGTGGTTACTAAAGCATGAAAGAGAGTCATCATTTCTGTATAAAATAATCATAAATAAATAGATTAATAATTTAAACCTATGAAAGATCTCTTGATTTATTACTATGGCAGTTTATTTATACCTTTTCTCTGGTTGTGTCCAATTTCTCTAGCATGATTGGCATAATTAAATATGAGAATGAATAGACACTATTATTTTGCTCATTGCTAGTAAACAATAGCAAGAAAGAGAGACAGCAGATGTAGCAAAAAAAATGCATGGAATATTGCAAGTGTTCATTGATCTGCCGGAGTTTATTCTTGAAATAATAAGAGGGCTGCAAGCTAGCCTATAATTACAGAAAGGAAAGTGGCAGCTTTGGCATTTCCAAACTCTGTCCTTTTAAGGGTGCTTTGTGAATTTGTCATCAATAATAATTCCGACAGAGAGGCATTCCCTCACATAACTTTGCAAAGACCTTTCTTTTTATTTTCATTTAGCGCAGTGAAGGCTTGTTTTAGGATAAAAATCTTTTGATTCCCATTAAAAATTGAACTGAGACAAACACCGACTGTGGTGTAGCATTGCCACTATTTCCAGCTTCATTCTATGGAGTGATGTTAACAAACGTGAGCAAATGTCATCTTTATGTGGTCTAGGTTGATGGGCAGTGCTGTTAACTACTTTCATGCATACAGTAGTTACAGAGTAGCAATGGCATTGTACTGTAGCTAAATATAGTTTTCTACAATGGCTGTAGTGTAGTTGAAGGGCATTTTTGTTTTATTATATTTTAATTATTCATTAAGATTCTCATATCTCACAAATGTGAAGGGCTGCATGTTTGCTAAAGATGTGCCTAATTTAACAAAATTAAATTGTTTGGAAACAAAAGAACCATGTTTATATCCATCCTCCTTCTTTGCTAGAGATAGATTTATATTACCATTATTAATGTGTGAGCCTTGAGAGTGGGTGTTGGCATACAGGAGTACAGGCATACAATCCTTTCCTCTCCAGACATGCTCACTTTCAGAAGGGGATACTGTGATCAGAAGCGAGAACCCTGGCCGATTTTCTGCTCCCTAACCCAGAGTTGCTGAGACCAATTATAACCTTGGGCTGAAATCCACTCACACGGTACAGACCAAAGATGGATCTGGAACCTTCCTGGTCTGTATGGCTCAGCTACTTACTGGTTAAACTTACTGAACCACTGGGGGAACATCATCTTTTAAAAATAAATAAATCCTAAAATGTGCCACAACCTATGAAATCATAACATGAGTGCATGAGTCTACAAATTATAATAGCTGGAGATGATGCTTCTAAACTCTGTTGAGAGGAATAGGAAAATTACAATAACAGTATCTTTAAAGGTTGCATTTTGATTTGATTTTAAATTTTCCTCAATCAAATCCATTTGCTTACTAAGGTTTTATTTTGTTTTCTTTATCTTCTCAGTTCCTTGTTATTTCATTCCAACGTTTTTGCATATTTCTTTCACAACACTTATCCTTACTTTCTCTTGGTGTTTCTTTATCAAAAAGATCTCTTGCTTCTTCAGCTATTTGAAGATGTTATATTTCCCTTTTTTTAAACAGTCCTCTTTTTATACATAAGGCTGGAATCATGTATATTTACCTGGTATTTCAGGATTTTATTAAAGAACACAACTATGTTTTTTGCATGTCATATATTGCCTCTCAGCTGGATATTTCAACACTCCACTATCCTTATCACACAGTAGTACTCAAGATATCATTCTCATTAAGCCAATAAACTTTGGTACCTAGTCAGTCTTAACTTCCTTCGACAATGCCCAGCCTTTTATAAACCAAGCTTGGCAGCACTTAACAATAACTTCTTAATTTATCTTGTCTTCTTTTCCGCCTGGTGGTCTCCTCCACTCAGGGTCTTAGCCCATCTTTTTTTTCCAGTTTACTGTTGCTAGTCAACAGCAAACCAGCTTTTAGCTATAGCAGATCTTAACTTAAAAAATGAAAAGTATTTAAGTAAACTTTGCAATAACAGATTTTTTTTCATTTACATTAACATTTGAGTTTCTATGTTTATTTTCCTTCCAATCACGTTTGACCATTTTAATCCAAAACTTTTTCTAACACCCTTTTCAGGGGAGCATTGTGCCAAGTGTTGGTTATTATGGTGTGGAGATAAATATATATCCTTAGTTAATCTGCTTTGAAAATGGCTGTTCAGGTATGATTTTTTTTTAAATCAAATGCAGATTTGAAGTATAAATTCACTGTTCAAAGTTATATCCTTTTCTTACTAACTCATATAGGAGCATTGTGTTACTGATTTGTATTGGGCACTAGTTTTGTCAGTTTTAACATGCCACACATTCAGGATAGGATTAGGATTATTGCTCATGTGAAGGATAAACACCAACGTGGACTAATTGGGCTAAATGGCCTGTTTCCATGTTGTAATTTCTGTGAAATTCTCTGGGATTTCATGTTTCAGTGTTTTAAATGAAACTTGAGATCCAGGTGATCATTACATGGTATTTTAATGGTAGAGTTGTCACTTGTGTCTTAATTAAATGCTCTGTACGTAAGACTCAATGCAAATCTATAATCTAAGGGAAAGTTAGGAAGCCTTGCTGATACAGAGGTGTAATTATATTCATCAAAATAATTGTTGTCTAAAATTACTTCTACCCTGCCAATACCAATTGCTTGGATTAGACAAATTGAGGCAGTATGTCATTGACAAAGTAAGTCAATGGAAAAGTAATGATCCTAAAATTAAAACAATTTAAACTTTTTCTTAAAGGTTGTACAGTCAAATGTGGAAAAAATATTTCACACGAATAGTCACTAAAATAGGCCGAGAAACATTGATGCTTACGCTTCATGAAAGGTGAAAGCTAATATGGAAATTCAAGTAAAAAATAAGAACATACTTGAAATTGGAGATATAGGGGGCAGAATTCGGTTGATTTGCGCTTCCTAGGGTGCTAACGGGGCGCAAATCAACTAGCGCCTGGCGCGGCACCGCTAACGCTTCCCGTGAAATTCAGTGGGAAGTTAGCGGCGGCGCTAACTGTTAGTGCCACCAGCGTCATCACCGTGCGCAGCGCCCCGCTCGCGCCCTGGCTCTAATATTGGGTGGCGCCCCCCGACTTACCGCCGGACGCTGTGTCCGCCGGGATCAGGGAGGCCTACCTGCGGCTGGGGTGGCGCTAGTTAAAGGGGAGGTGGCGGGCGGCCATTTTTGTTGCTGGCCGCCTGCCAGCACCTACCCCCGTTGCCGTCCCTGGCCCCCGCGGAGCGCCTGCTGCTCTCCGTGAGCCTGGCACTCCTCTTGACACTTTGGCAATTGATGAAATGAATAAACTGGTCATTCATTCAACTTACAGAAATAAAGTTTAGCAGAATTCTGTCTCCTTTAGTCTTTTCTGAAAGATCTGATGAAATTCATGGCTAGGTTCAAGTATTCATGGTGTGCGCTGACCAGTCCATAAAATGTTTACAGTGGATTTATTTTCTGATATGCTAGGGCCGATTTGGTACTGTCGCGATCGTGGGGAGCACATTGCGTGAAATTGCGGAGTATGTGGCTGCAATTTTCTACCCATTAAAATTATTAGGTGAAGTGTCATGGCCGTGCCCCTATGATTTCCAACAATGCACTCTCTGCGAGCACAGAATCGGCCCTACTGTGTTTACGTTCCTTAAAATAGCTGAAATGTGTAACGGTCTTAGTTAAAATTCCTGCCAGTCATAACTTTGTAAGACTCTTAGAGGACAAATTTGCACTGTTATGGGGAAAGAGTGGGGGAGTGGGACTAATTGGTTGGTCTTTCGAATAGCCTCCTTCTGTGCTGTAAGATTCTATGATTTATTTTTCTGTCAATAGGCTATGATTTTACAAAAAACTTTGGCTATTTCTTTAGTCCTGTCTTTTCTCATTGTCGCTCATCTCATCTTGTTCCTTTAAGGGTCTAGACCATGGACTTTTATGTATATACTGTAGCAAAAATGTCAATTGATTGTTATAGCTGATAGAATAAAAGCTGAGCCACTGATAATCTCTTGTAATATCATATGCCGTATCATCTGACTGTAACATTGCTTATTATGATGTCTAATAGAGTTACAAAAATAGCAATTGTAGTATACTAAAATGCCTGATATATATTTGCTACTTACAGGCACCTTAATAATGAACATGCGTTAGATGACAGGAGTACTGCACAGTGTCGGGTCCAGATGCAGGTTGTGCAGCAGTTGGAGATTCAGGTAAATTGGTTTTAGTACTTTGTGCGCAATAAGTGTATCAAAATAAATATATTGTATACTCATTCTCCTCCTGTGTCGGTCCTTCTTGACTCATGCTTTTTCTTGCATGGTGTATAAATTGCTTTCTTGAACAAATAATAGTGTATTTCATGTGGACGGGTCACATCGTCCGCATGCCCGATACAAGACACCCAAAACACGCGCTCTACTCGGAGCTCCGACACGGCAAGAGAGCCCCAGGTGGGCAGAGGAAACGCTTCAAGAACACCCCCAAAGCCTCCTTGGAAAAAGTGCAATATCCCCACTGACACCTGGGAATCCCTGGCCCAAGACCGCACGAAGTGGAGGCGAAGCATCCGGGAAGGCGCTGAACACCTCGAGTCTCTTCGCCGGGAGCAAGCGGAAGCCAAGCGCAAGGAGCGCACGTCAACCCAAGTACCCCAGCCACCCGCCCCTTCAACCACCGTCTGCCCCACCTGTGACAGAGACTGTAAGTCCCACATTGGACTCATCAGCCAACTGAGAACTAATTTTTAATGTGGAAGCAAGTCATCCTCGGTTCCGAGGGACTGCCTAAGAAGGAGAAGAAGGTACACATTAATTGCTGGGATTTCAGATTCAAATGTGGATTTGATAAAAGGAGTAGATAACCATGTCATTTAAAAAACATTTTTTGTCCCCTCCTTTAAATCTCTCTGGTCAATACATTATTCAGTGGCCAAGAAGGTGGGCAGACAACCTTCTGCCAGGTCTCTAACTAATTTTTAGAAGGTGTTTGAAAGCGATGCACGTTGATTCACTTTCCAGTTTCATTGTTCCTTTCTTCTATGAAGAAAGGTGCCACACCTCTCTTTTCAGACTATGTTGGTACACCAGCACTTAATCTACACCAGCGGATTGCCCAAGCACTTTTGTTTTCAGTAAAATGGTACATCAACAAAGTTTTTTTTTTAATGTAATAAGTCTATAAACCATGTAATTTAAATGTAGTGATATGTTTGAAATTGTGTTTAGGAAGTAAGAGAGTAATTTTAAATAACTGTCCAGTATATGATTTTAAAACAGAAGGAAACAATCTTCACCCAATGATCCTCCTTTCAAAGTGGCCAATTAATAGGGTTCCCTCTGGCTGACTTATAGAAGCAATCTACAGAAGTAAAGTCCGTCAATTGTAATGAGACCCAGAGCAGTGTGGACCCAGACTCTGTGACGGAGATCAGTGCTTCACACTGCCTGGTCTCTGTCACTCTGTTGAATTAGATTGATGATGGCAGATTGCAGGGGGCAGTAACTGGACCTCGGAGGGAAAGGATGAAGCGCGCAGATGATCCTGGTAGGCACAGTGCTTTGAGAACCCTTCACCTCTTCACAGCTGCTGGCATTAGTCCATTCCTAACAGTGTCCACAGGACTTTATCAGGACACCAAGGGCCCACTTATTTGTGTTCTTGGTAACTTGTTACTGTCACAACATCTATGACCTAAATACTCCTATTGACAAAAAGATGAAGTGTTATTTGTTTTTCTGTGACCTTTTAACACAAGGGAGACATCCAAACGATGAGTACTTCTTAAGAAGCTATTTTTTTCCTTTAAGGAAAGTCTATAAAAAACAGACATGATCCTATTGGTAATTAGATAAATAAGATCTGTTCTATCACAATCATTTTAAATGTATTTTGCAAGAGATTTATTTTCTGTTTGTTCAATAACAGCTTTCTAAAGAACGTGAGCGCCTTCAGGCAATGATGACCCACCTCCACATGAGACCCTCCGATCCCAAGCCATGTCCGAAACCTGTAAGTTTAATATTGGACTATGGATTGAATAGGGGCCACACTGTTTAATAAATATTACGTACCATAAAAATAAACAATTGTCTTGACAGTTTCCATATAGAATGGTTATGTCAATACTTAAGCATTAAGTGTGGTTATGAAAAATGTTAGCAGCTAGCTTTTTGTTGAAATAAAATACACATTCTACATTCTACACTGACAAAGTAATATACTTCACTCATGACAAATAACTGACTTGAGATGACTGTCGAAATGTTAGAACATTTTATTTTGATGGATTTACAAATACACTTTGCCAGCAAAGAGAATTTTATTGGGCATCAATTGCACTGCTATATAGCTATGTCATTACTGGCAAGGCATTGAATGGAGTTACTTACAGGTGAAGGACTAGAATTTACTGTCTATCAAAATAGTTCCCAAAACATTTTATTTAAAAACAAATCTGGTGTGAACTGGTGAAATTAAATACCTTTTTGTGAAATTTTAGTTTTAACCAACTTGGTTTGTAAAAGAATTTTAAAAATAAATCATACAGTAAAAGTTATTGATATCATTCTTACACTTTCTTAGTGTGAGTCATATGAGATGATAAAATCAAAACACAAATCAGTAAATAGTACAATTCTAAGTTAAACATTGAAAATGCTTTGTTACTTTCAGAGATGTTCAATTACCATTTTAAAACCCCCTGGAAGTTCAGCTTCAGTTTAAAAATTATATGGTGGAATTGGTCTGGTAAAAATGGTCTTTCACTCCAGTTGAAATATGTGTTGGACAAGTAGGGGACAAAGCTCACATTATGACATTGTTACAATTCCTGTATAGAAACTTAAGACCTGTTTTTATATATTTCTCTCTCTGCCTGTTTTGTTCCTTGCAGAATGTTTGCTGCTAACAAGTTCTCCTCCATCTGAGGACAGGGACAGTCTGGGGCATGGGCTACTCCATGACCACTATCAGTAATGCTTTGTAATTGACTAACAGGAGATGCAATTCACATAGGGCAGTGCTGGCCCTCTTCTGACTGAGATAAAACACATTGCTTTTCTGCTGTGCTGCATCATGTAGCCCAACTGAAAACTGGTAATACCTCAGCTAAGGAAGCTGTGTTCAAGTGACGGACAGCTCAGGGACTCAAACTCATGACCTTCTGGTTGTGAGTTGAACACTCAGCCACTAGAGCTACTGAGTCACAGATTACTTTATAAATTTATTTGTCACAATTTATAACCTTTTATTATTAAGAATTTGGTGCAGCTCAATTAAAAATGGGCACCAATCTGATTTCAAAACAAGTTGGTTTAATACGCTGCTTTGCTCATTTATTTTAAATGAATAATACTCTCATCACTTCTTATTCCATATAGCATTCCGTACTATAGAAAGTCTGAAGATAAAATACTTATCCAGTAAATCCATCAGGAATCTGCAGCTCATTCTTTATAAATAAATTATTCAATCAGTAAATTTGTAAAAGTCCAGCAGTGTGGTAACATCCACACTAATAAAGGATCTTCAGCCTCTAATCCAAAACTGAACTTGAATAATGTAACTGAAGTATTACATTACATAAACCACACATGAAAGAACTACTAATTGCATTTGATGATGGGTAATTAATAGGGAATCCTTAGACGAGTAAGTTGAACTGAAACTACAGTCTTTTTCTCTTCCCACTGGACACTTGTGCTCTCCAGAATGTGCTATATGGCACTGTTAGCCTTTAAATGGTTGAAGAGGAGAACAGTATACAAAAAGATCTCTCAAATTTATATACTGCACAAAAAGAGCTCCATAATTGATATGATAGTACTGATTTATGTCCTCATATGTAGAGGCTCAGTTGAGACAGCCCACACATTTGATAAATATTAATAGTATGAATTTATTACCAAGGCGAAATGAGCTCTGTTGGTTCATCACTGCACCCTTAACAGCTATCAGTACATGAACACAAGGTGCAACCGCACTGTCTATTATATGACCCCATTTACTCTCTGGATGGTACTTCATTAAATGGTACCTTTTGGCCATGCTATGGATGGATGAAAATCAAAGTTATCAAGGCTGCAAGTCCTGAATAATGAGTTTCACCCAACCTTGAATATATTCAGATGAGTTGAGGTAGCTAAGTGCTCATCCCAGCTTTTACATGCTTTTCCTTATTTATCTTTAATAAATTCCATTTTATCAGAACATGACTGCCTTCCTGCAAACATGTTCTGCTTGTTATTACTGTATGATAAAATAAATTATCATAACCCTGTAAACATAATAATCAGATAGAGTATATAAGTCATAGAAGATTTAATGATAGTGATTTTATGAAGTTTTATAACTGGAGATTATGTTTTGGTGTATAAAATTGTGTCTTTTTTATCTTGGAAAGAAAAATACAATTTCTTCAAAGTAATTAATTTTAGATTTGCTTTTTTTGTGAAGTGAAGATAAACCATTATCAAACTATACTGATTTATCTAGCAACCCTATTAGTAAATATTATGTAGAAGATTCAGATATAGCTGGTGTGATTTTTCTGAATTTTTAACACTTAGTGATGTTTGTTTATTTATCAGGCTAGCTACAGTATTAGAATTACCACCAAATTTATATATAAACATAACTGGATTCCTCCCATCAATCTGCAGGCTATGGGTAGCAGTAGAATAAAACAGTTTGTGGTTTATTGGGAACAGATGCACTTGGGAATGCCTTCAGGGTGCCAGGCGTTGTTATTAGACTGCCAGTGCGCTTCTCCTGGCTGCTGCCCAAGAATGCAGAACAATTAGCTGGCATATGTTAATTTTTGTTTCTTTAACAAATTTTTCTACTCTCTAAACGTGTAAAACAAATCCACAAAGTAAGATCAATCAATGTTAAATGCATAATCTTCTCCAAATGAAAAAGGTGTTTATCTATAGATGAATACATAACATTTGGAACGACAGATGTGCCTGAATTACTTAGTCAGTTGCAATTTCCTGCACAATTCCTGATTTTCTAGTTTTGTGCAGCGACAAGATAACATTGCAGTTTTCCCAGATCGAGAAATTACCCTTCAGAATAGATTAAAAATGACTACAAATTAGCTATTAAGAGCATCACTTAAGAATTTGGCAGAAATCTTTTCACAGTGGAAGGGTGTAAATTTTGTTAATTAGATGCTATTTATGACAATGGATGTGTGGTAAATATAAACGAGGTGATGTGGGAATTTTTCAATAATGAATAACAGAGTTTTATTGGGAGGAGTAGTTGAAGGGCACACTGTTAAATAGCTTGCATTCATTTTCACCTTTTTTCCTTTTTCTTCCCTGACACCCACATTCCAGGGTACATCAGCAGTAACTGACACTGTAATCATAAATTGAAAATGATACTTCCAGAGGAATTGGCAAACTTGACATTTCATTATATTTGTTAACACATGCCACAAATGATTGTTAGTGAAGAAATTCCATTCCCCTCTCCATCTACAATCATATTTAATTTGAAAAATTTCAGCCTCCTCTGGCTAATTTGCAATTAAGACAATTTTGTTTGAATATGTAGTAATGTCATTACCATTCCACCAAATTAGCAGTGAGAGTAAAGGTCAGTGTAAAATTTTCCAGCTGGCTGGAGCCTCTCAGCTGAGATTTGGGACTGTGCAAAAACTGCAGCAGCAGTGGAGTAGCGGCAACACATTCCAGTCCTGTTTGCAGTAACTGGATCCCTTTGATAATATGCCTTGTTTTTCAGCCTTTACGAATAGACAGACACAACCATGGAACTTTTGGTAACAGCTTTTATTATGGGAGAGACAGTTCTTATAGAGTTGGGATAGACTAAAATGAGTTGGGCCTGAGTAATGTTGGATCAGATCATTAGATAATCTCTAACAGCATCCTCTAATTAGAGTTCTTATGATACAATTTCATCCTGTAATTAGTTGAGATTGGCTGCTTCCTTTGCTGCTTATTAGTGGCAACACAGCTGTAGAAGTGAATCCACTCTCATTTGTCAAACCTTTTAAAGCCTTCTTTCTCCTGTCTCTGCCTTTTCCCGCTCCTCCTCCTGGGCCTCCTCAGCTGAATCTGGTGTCGAGTGTCACAATGTCTAAGAACATTTCAGAGACTTCCCCACAGAGCTTACCTCAGACTCCCACCACACCAACAGCCCCAGTCACCCCTGTCACGCAAGGACCCTCCGTAATCACTCCAGCCAACGTGCACAATGTGGGACCAATTCGAAGAAGACATGGTGATAAGTACAACATTCCCATTTCATCAGGTAGGATTCGAAGTAGCTCCAGTAGCAGACTGACTTTTTGTCTGACAAATAACTTTTAATAATTTTTGGTTTAACTTAAGTTCTCAATATGTTTTGAAGATTATAGAAAGATAATATCCCCTTTGTTGACCAAAATAGATTGAACTTAAACTACATTTTTTCATATTACAGGCATTCCCCACAGAACAAATTATGTGGAACAAATTTATTTGAAAAATGATTTCTGACATTTGGAGGCAGGAGAGGGAGGAAGGATACAGTGTTGTGACCATTAGAATACTTTTTAAAGCAATTTTATAACTTTATATTAGATATTGTACAGAGTTTAAAAAAAATAGATTTATAACTAAATGACTAACTAAGTACTATACACATAAAAATAAATACATTGGCAAAATTCTGCATTTGTTTGTGATTTAGTAACTTACAAAGTTTCAGTTAAACCCAGTTTTATAATCATGTTTTCCTGCCCTGTGCTATCTGAAGAAATTATATTCTTCGATCTTAATTCTGTACATATAATGAAGTTTTATCTAACAGGATAATTGTATAGAGCTACATAATGAGCTTTTTGTCAATATTTTTTGCATTGACTGAAAAATATTTTCAGTCCAGTAGCTCAAGTGGCTGAGCTCTTGGCTCCCAACCAGGTGGTTGAGAGTTCAAATCCCAACACTGCTTGACACTTGAAACCACCTGCATTAGTTAGTTGAGTTTCATTTGTTTTCAGTTGAGCTGCTCCAACGAGTGGCATATAGACAAAATACTATGACTGAATAATTGGATGTTGCCGGGCCCATTTTACAGGTGTAAAGCAGGCACCTATGGGTCCAAAATGGCAGGTGGCACACGCGCTCATTCCACATCGGAAGCGTGCCATCTGCCATATTGGTTAAGGCTCATTTGTAGTCATACCTGTTACAGGTGTATGCAAAGAGGGGGCCTAACGCCTGTTTAAGGCCAGCTTTGCAAAATTCAGTTGCACATGCCTGTAGCATGCATGGGGCATGCTGCAGTCAGTTTTTTTCAGGTGTTTAGCAGCCGCACTTGCTGTCCTTGAAGGGACTGCTGGAGGCCGCAACAGGAAATGTAAAATTCAACTTTTTTGCTTGCCTTACTGTGGAGTCAGGTGGGGTAGGGTTGCTTCCAGCTTCACATTAAATCCGTGGGCCATCGCTTGCCCCCACCCCCACCCAGATTGACCTGAGGCTCTCGTTCACCCCACCCCACCCCCTTGTCCGAGCCGGTTGAATTCACTACCCCACTGCAACCAACAAGTTCCCCCTGAGGCTGCGACTGATGCTCACAGCTCGCTGGTAATAAACAAAAGAGGCCGGCGGAACAATTTATCGTTGTTCTGCAGCCAGCTTCATTAGGTGCGTGCAGCATGCATTGCACTGCACTGGGATCGCACCCTGATTTGACGCAATCCAATTTCTAGGCCGATATCATTCTCTGAAATGGCGCAAAAAGCATGAACTTAGATCACTTAAATCCCACCTCCTGTCAACTGATCAGAGTAGCATTTATGGTGGCTGGAGAAACCTGGATTGCCCCATACTTGTTGAAGGAGGTTGTTTGCTCCTGAGCAGCTTCTTAGCAGGAGGGATGGGAGTCATGGAGGGGGTAAGTTGAGGGAAGGAAGGAGAAAGAGGGACAGAGTGTTGCTTTTTGTTTAATTTGCTACTGGTATATGTTATGGATAATTATTTATTGCCCATTTTCAAAATCAACCATGTCAGAGTAAATAATTTGGACTTGCTTTGAATTGTCAATTTTTCTACATCAGGAAATTGCCCTGTTTACTTGACATTCACTATTCACTCTTTCAGAGATTGCACCAAACTATGAGTTTTATAAGAATGCAGATGTCAGACCTCCATTTACTTATGCAACTCTCATAAGGCAGGTGAGTAGACGTTGCCTGATTAGATTATAATTAATTACTGCTTCAATTATTGTTTCCTGAGAAAGTGCCACCCTGTTTAGTTACCAAACAGTTATTTAATGTCATTTTGTCCCTTTTATTTCAGGCTATCATTGAATCATCTGACAGGCAGTTAACACTTAATGAAATCTACAACTGGTTTACACGAACATTTGCCTATTTCAGGCGTAATGCTGCAACTTGGAAGGTAACTTCATAACCTGCACTTCACAGAAGCATGGCACAGTACCTGCAGATAGGACTGAAGACATTTATTTACTTGACACAAACAGATTAGTATCAGACTCCCCTCTTTTTCAAATTGGCTGTTGAATAGAATG
>NC_141002.1:65702052-65837966 GCF_052327205.1 Somniosus microcephalus
AGGTGATTGGGTTAGCACGCCATGAGATTAACAGTTACCCTCTGGCTGTGGTATATAATGTACCGAACATCACATAGGATGCCCACCAAGTTCTCCTGTCCCCTTTTAAAAGGCAAAAAGTACCGTGCCACTGGACAAATGTATACAAGCTAATGCAAATAGATTTACTCATATAAAGGGACAGCCAGTTACAGAGAATACAATACTTAGAAAAACAAAGATAGAATCAGTCCATAAGAGCCCCATATTTCTTTCAGGGGTTGGTAATCAGCAGGACTTTTGGATGGAAGAGTCTTCCTTTTGTAGACCTTCATGATATTCTATTTCATGTTGGTGATTCTTCAGGCAGAGCTACAGACACGAGCAATCTCCAGACTTAAACAGATCAAAAACATCTGAAGTCTGAGCTGTCAATAATCCTTGACTAATGACTATCTAATTTAAGGTACAAATAACCTAGCCTGGATCTTGCAGTAAACTGGATTCTGGTCTCTATTTTGAAATTTGGAGAAGATGATTTCCATTTTTAACTCCAGCTATTTTACATAGAATTTTACAGCACACAAACAGGCCATTCGGCCTAACTGACCTGTGCTGATGTTTATGCTCCACGAGCCTCCTACCACGCTACTTCATCTAACCTTATCTACATATCCTTCTATTCCTTTCTCCTCATGTGTTTATCTAGTTTCCCTTTAAAGGCATCGATGTTATTTGCCTCAACTACTCCATGTGGTAGCGAGTTTCACATTCTAACTTCTCTCTGGGTAAAGAAGTTTCTCCTGAATTCCCTATTGGATTTATTAGTGCCTATCTTATATTTATGGCCCCTAGTTTTGGACTCCCCCACAAGTGGAAGTATCTTCTCTATATCTACCCTATCAAATCCCTTCATAATTTTAAAGCCCTCTCTCAGGTCACCCCTCAGTCTCCTCTGTTCTAGAGAAAAGATTCCCAGCCTGTTCAATCTTTCCTGATTAGTTATAACCTCTCAGTTCTTTTTTGCACCTTCTCCAGTGCTTCTATATCCTTTTTGCAATAAGTTGACCAGAACTGTGCACAGTACTAGAAGATAGCAATTTCCCTCCTCGCCACAGGCAGGAGTAAACTGGCTCCCCCGACAGGGCACAGGATTCTTTGGGATTTTCACAGAAAAGTGGGGCGCTGAAAATACAGCGCTATGGAACCATTCACAAGGCACTCCAGAAAATCTCCTGCTTTCCCATATGGACAGTCCGCCAGTGGTCACAGGATGACAACTCTGCTTTTATCAGAAATCTAGCACATTTTTGTAATCTTCCACTACAGCGGTTCCTTAGTTTGTGATTATTTATGATCTCCTTCATAAATATTCATGTTTGTTCATTGATTCATTCTTGTATAATATTTTTCTGGTCTAAAATGGTTATTTTAACATCTTACTATACACAGTAGCACTTTTAGATGAACATTCTAGTTGATTCAATTTGCAGCAATTAAGATTTACCGCCATATTGTAGTTTTACTTGCAGACACTGTACGGTGCGATACCATATATGGCAGCCATTTATCTACTCACAGCAATGATTTTTTCAGTCTTGGAGCAATCGGGTCTCTTTACGCCGATGGGTGGAAAAACATCAAGGTCCTGATAACCTACAGGGTGTTGCGTAGTTGTTTTTCCTGCTCCTTTTATAACATGATTGCTGAGAACTTAATGTTCTCAGGAATTGCTACTGAACTTGTTCGAGAATTTTTGGTTACCATTTTAAAATAAGTTGCAGACCTCACGGCCAGCATTTTTACAGGTTTCAGGCTAGCTTGGCAAGGGATGAATAGTAAAGAGATCCGAAAATAAGAACAGAAAATGCTGGAATTGCACAGTAGATCTATCGGCATCTAAAAAGAGGGAGGAAAAATGTAATTGTTATGGTTATTGACCCCAGCCCAGAAATTCCACTCCTCCTTGGCATGGAATTTGGTTGGAAAATTGGCAGAGTATTGGGGCAGAACCCAGGTCCACCGATTTTCTTCCCCAATCACCCAGTTGCATCAAACCCTAAATGTGGGGGTGCTGGTCTTCTACACTCCCATCCCCCTCCTCCTATTTCCCGATTGGAGTATTGGGGGTGTTTGGGGTGTTTCGGGCTATGACAGAATCAAATGGCAAACATTCCCTAATTCTGGGCTGAACATCTTTGTAGATAGTTCTGATCCTTGGCCCAACAATCCTGTGGCTCCCCCTCTCAGCAGGATGCTATTCCCAAGGTACCAGCTGGTCGACAGTGTGGGGCACCCTGTTGCATTGCTGCTGACATGGGCGCCTGCCCCAGTATGATGATGAACCCACTTTCCCCTGCTGGAGATGGGGTCCTAGCACAGTAAAAGTTCCACACCACTGCTCTTCTGGCTGCACAATGGCTCCACCAGAATTTCTCCCCTTCTGCATTATTGATCCGATGATGGGTTTCTAACTGAAACGTTAACCAATGGAGGTTTTTTTTCAAGCGTTGACAGATCTGCTATGTATTTCCTGAATTGACCAAATTTATTTTCGATTTTTCAGCATTTGCAGATTTTCCATTTGAAGGCTTTTGGAATTTTCAATACCAGTTTTATCGCACCCTACACATTTTAATCCAACCTAAGCTACATTGATTACAGTGTGCCACTCGACAATCGAGAAACAAATATACGCATTGGAAAGCTGCAAGAGACATCCAGTCCTCCAGGTTAAACAAATTTTTCATGTAATAGTAGAATTAGCAATGCTCCATTAGCAAACTGTTTACTGCTCAGTTTGGAAGTAAAGGGAAGGGAAGCAGCAGAGACTGATAAATTGGAATAGATTTATTCTAAAAGTAATTGGCAGAGGATTTAAATCTATCACAATTTACAGCTCACAAGATCTGTGGTGTGGAGAGGCTGTAAAGATTGGACTCCTTTATAGTGGTTGAATTTCATTCCTGATTATTGGATCACAAATAATTGCCACAGTGTATTCCCTTTTACTGGATTAGCAGTGACTAGAAAATCAATGCTTCCAAAAATACAGTATCTGCAGTTTCAGCTGAACTATTGATTGCTGGGGTATTGCTAGTGGCCAAGGCCACCTCCTCAACCTTGCCATCTCACATGGCCTCTCTATTCCCATCATCTCAATCACAGACAAGGCCATCTCTGGTCACTCCTGTATATCCCTCACCACTCACATCCCCTTCCAACCCCACTCCATCCCTGGAAACAACTCTCCCCCTAGACACTTACAATGGCACTTTCAAACTCCCTTCTTTCTAGCCTTTGGCCCTCCAATTGCCATAATACTTGTACAGCTATCGATCTGCTCAATCACAGCCTCACCTCTGCTTTTGGTGCCCTTGTCCGCAGCAAAACCCTTGCTCTCTCCCACCCTGGTTGATCCCCAAGTATCCCCCCATGCCCTCACATCTCCCTGTCTCTGTAACCTCCTCCAGCCCTACAACTGTCCAAGATCTCTACACTCCTCCAATTATGGCCTGTTGCACATCACCAATTTTTAGCGCGCCACCATTGACTGCCGTGCCTTTAGCTGCCTAGGTCCTAAGCTCCAGAATTTCTCCCTAAACCTCTCTGCCTCTCTAGCTCTTTCTCCTCCTTTGTAAGATGCTCCTTAAAAGCTACCTCTTTGACCAAGTTTTTGTCATCTGTCCTAATATCTCCTTCATTACTTGGTGCCAATTTTTTCTGATTACGCTCCTGTGAAGTGCCTTGGGCTATTTTTCCTACTTTAAAGGTGCTATATAAATACGAGTTGTTGTTGTATCTGTCGTTCCTGTTTCATCACCTTGGCGCTTAACTTAATGCAAAATAGTGCCGGTTTTCTGATCTTCCCCTTGATATACTGGTGGAGTTTGTCATTTATCCACAACTTAACAGAAGAATATAAGAACATGAGAAATAGGAGCAGGCCATTTGTTGCCTCGAGCCTGCTCCGCCATTCAATAAGATCATGGCTGATCATCTGAAACCTCAACTCCACTTTCCTGCACTATCCCCATATCCCTTCATTCCCTTAATAGTCAAAAATCTATCGATCTCTGTCTTGAATATACTCAGCGACTGAGCCTCCACAGCCCTCTGGGATAGAGAATTCCAAAGATCCAAAGAAATTTCTCTCATCTCAGTCCTAAATGGCCGACCCCTTATTCTGAGACTGTGAACCCTGGTTCTAGACTCCCCAGCCAGGGGAAACATCCTCCCTGCATCTACCCTGTCAAGCCCTATAAGAATTTTGTATGTTTCAATCAGATCACACCTCATTCTTCTAAACTCTAGAGAATATAGGCCTAGTCTCCTCAGTCTCTCCTCATAGGACAATCCCCCTATCCCAGGAATCAGTCTGGTGAACCTTCGTTGCACTCCCTCTATGGCAAGTATATCCTTCCTTAGGTAAGGAGACCAGAACTGTACACAATACTCCAGGTGTGGTCTCACCAGGGCCCTAGATAATTGCAATAAGACATCTTTACTCTTAAACTCAAATCCTCTCTACTGTCTTTATCCCATCCTTTATTATCCGGGCTACCCCTTCTCCTTTTCCATTTTGCTTATCTCTTCTAAAAGTTAAGTATCCTGGAATATTTAGTTCCCAATTTTGGCCACTTTGGAACCATGTCTCTCTAATGGCTATTAGATCAAACTTATTAATTTCTATCTGCGCTATTAATTCATCTATTTTGTTGTGAATACTTCGTGCATTCAGATATAATGCCTTTAGCTTTGACTTATTTCTATTTTTCCCTGATGTCACCTTAGTCACTAATGCCTTATCACCTTTGTTACTCTCTCTGTCTCTTCCTGACCCACTCTGTTTACTTTTACCCAAAATCCAACTCTGCTCTAGAGCCTTGACATTTCTCTTGCTGTTTTTAAATTTACTCTTTCCTGAATCCTCCCACCCCCCCCTTTATCAGTTTAAAGCCCTGCCTACTGCCCTAGTTATTTGATTCGCCAGGACACTGGTCCCAGTCCGGTTTAAGTGGAACCCATCCCATCAGAACAACTCCCTCTTTCTCCAGTACTGGTGCTAGTGCCCCATGAACTGAAACCCCTTCCTCCCACACCACGCTCTGAGCCATGCATTTAAATCTCATGGGGGGAAAATTGGGTATCGTCCATTTTCGGGCGGTAATATCGGCCGGGAGCAAAGTTTAGCGCCCGGTGATAATTATCGCCTCCGACTGCAAAATTCACCTCCATCGCTCTTGGAGGTGATTTGAGTGCTAAATCAGGCGCTACACACCTCTTAAGGCGCAAACGTTGGGGAGCGAGACGCTATCTCAGAGTGCTACCGAAGCTCAGAAGATGTCAGTTACCATGGAAGCTGTTGTGTATGTCCCTTTAAGGGAATAACTGGTCTCAGACTGCAGTACCGGCAGTGACCACCCCTGTATAAAAGGCCCTAGCAGGCTCCTGTAGTTTCAGTTTCCAGGTTGTCTCCATTCAGTAAAGACTTGTTATAATCAACTCCTGCAGTCCGTGTCTCAATTATACACGGACATAATACTGGCGACGAGTAAGAAACGAACTTACCTGCAACTCGGCAGCACCTCAGACGACGTTGTTGAAGGTCGAGGCCAGAGGAAAGAAAAAAAAAAAAAAATCCAGAGAGACTCGAGAAACGGTAGTCGACCGTGGGCAACCGCCCTCCAAATCAAAAATATTGAGGGGTGCAGGAGAGACTGTCGTGAGCCAGGCTTGGTTCTTCAGTCTGTGGTTTCCCAGCTAATCGGGCTGGTGGCAGGTAGTGCATTGATCCTTCCTGGGCTGCGGCGGGCTAGAGCTCGATCAGGTGGCTCTGCAACGGGGCCGGGCAGCGAGTCGGGAAGCAAAGAGAGAGAGAGGGTGGAGCACACAGGGCGCGGCCGGTGCTTCGCAGCCGGGCAGCGTTCGGACCTAAGAAGAGGGAGGGAAGTGTCCCAGAGTGTCCGCTCCGCGACGGGAACAGTTCTGCAATTAACGGAGCAAGTATTGAAGCGCGATAGAGAAGTGAAGATACCGCGGAGAGCGGCGTTGGCAGCAGCGGCGGGAAAGCGCAGGAGGCGCCATCTTAACTCGGTGGGGAAGAAGGAAAAGCGCGGGAGGTGCCATTTTGATCCATCGGGGACGAAGGCAAAGCGTGGGAGGCGCCATCTTAGATTTTCAAGATGCCAAAGACTGGCAATATCACTGCCTTCGATAATGCAATAGAAGACTGGACCACGTATGTGGAAAGAGTCGAGGTATATTGCGAGGCAAACGAAATAGCCGATGAGAAAAAGGCATCGATATTGCTAAATTTAATGGGCGCAAGAACGTACGGCCTATTGCGGGACCTGATTACTCCAGCCAAACCGAAGGCGAAGAGTTTTAACGAAATTGTTGCTATCCTACAGGAACACCTAAATCCTACACCGCTACTGATAGCAGAAAGATTTAAATTCCACAGGAGAAATCAGCATAAAAATGAGAGCAATGCTGATTACCTTACGGAACTACGCAAGCTATCAAAGCACTGCCAGTTCGGAGCAGGACTGGCAGATACCTTACGGGACAAATTTGTCTGTGGACTCCTGAGTGAAGGAACCCAGAAGAGGTTACTCTCAGAGAAAGAGCTGACGCTAGATAAAGCTTTCAGCGTGGCAGTATCGTACGAAGCAGCAGCAAGGGGAGCTGCGGAAATACAACAAAAGCCACAGGAATACGGCACCCACGAAATGACACGGGGATTTGCAAAATGTTATCGCTGCGGCAGAACAAACCATGACCAGAAGGACTGCTGGTCCAAGGACAAAATATGCAGGCAATGCGGAAAGATGGGACACATTGCACGAGTTTGCAGGTCTGGGAAGAAGACTAACGACAACAAAAAGGCTACTAAGGAACCGTACAGGAAAGTACAAAAGATGACAGACAGTAGTTCCGAAGACCAGATGAGCGATAGTGAATCCGGCAACAAGAGACTAAGCTGTCTCAAACTTCACAACGTAATCGCAAAAGAGGATCACCGAACCATTTGGGTCACCCTCACAATAGCAGGGTCCCAAGTCAAAATGGAATTGGATACAGGATCAGCTCTAACCGTCATGAATCGACGAGACTACGAGCGGCTATTCTCACACATACCCTTGAGAGAGACATCCATTGTCTTGAGGACGTATACGGGGCAAAAAGTATACCCCAGAGGAAAAATAAGGGTGCCTGTCGAATACAATGGCAAGAAAATACAGAAATTGTATCTCTACATTCTGCAAGATGGTGGACCACCGTTATTGGGACGTGAATGGATCAGAAAGATAAGTTTAGACTGGCACTCCATTCAGGCACTGACGGTGGCTGGTAAAAAGGATGACGACGTCACTCCTGGACCGATTGTCAACAATCTTAGCTGACGCCAAAGAGGTATTTCAACAAGAACTGGGCACTCTTAAAGGCGTAACCGCCTCGATAAAAATAGAGGAGAATGCAATTCCCAAGTTTTTCAAAGCAAGACCGGTACCATATGCAATTCGCCCAGCCGTCGAGGCAGAGCTGGAGAATCTGGAGAATGCAGGCATGTTATCTAAGGTAGACTGGGGCGAGTGGGCGACACCCATCGTTCCTGTCATGAAGAAAACGTTAAACAATAAGTCTGAGGAGCCAAGGAAGGTTCGCATCTGTGGGGACTTCAAGGTGACAGTGAACCCAGTCCTTCACACAGTACAATATCCTCTTCCAAGGATAGAAGATATCTTCGCCTCACTATCTGGAGGGAAGCGTTTTACAAAAATTGACCTAGCACAAGCATATTTGCAGATGGAGGTTGAAGAATCCTCTAGGAAGTATCTCACGATAAACACTCACAAAGGTCTTTACCAGTATAATCGACTGGTATTCGGAGTAGCATCAGCTCCGGCGATATGGCAAAGAGCGATGGAACAAGTCCTGCAAGGGATTCCGGGGACTCAGTGTTACTTAGACGACATCCTAGTGACAGGTGAAGATGACAGTGAACACCTTGCCAACCTAGAGCAGGTGCTCACTAGACTACGTGAACATGGGCTACGAGCCAATCGCCCCAAGTGCGAGTTTTTTAAGAAACAGATATCGTATTGTGGCCACGTGATTGATGAAGAGGGGTTGCATAAGTCCCCTGACAAAATTGAAGCGGTAGTTAAGGCTCCAGCGCCTGAAAATGTGTCGCAACTGAGGTCATTCCTCGGATTGGTGAATTACTACCATAAGTTTTTGCCGAATTTGTCCACAATTCTGCATCCACTGAACGCCCTACTACGAACAGGAGTAGCATGGAAATGGAGCGATGAATGTAAGCGGGCCTTTCAGAAGAGTAAGGACCTAATCACTTCAAGAGAAGTATTGGCTCACTACAACCCATCACTACCGATAAGACTGGCATGTGATGCGTCTCCCTACGGCATTGGGGCGGTACTGTCACATAAATTCCTTGATGGTTCAGAGAGGCCGATAGCTTTTGCGTCACGCTCGTTAACTTCAGCTGAGCGTAACTACGCCCAGATTGACAGAGAGGCCCTCAGCCTGGTGTGGGGGATGAAGAAGTTCAATCACTACCTGCACGGTCAGAAATTTACTCTACTAACTGATCATCAACCTCTCGTCTCCATTTTCAACCCTCAGAAGGGCGTACCGATAATGACGGCACAACGGCTACAGAGGTGGTCCCTTTTCCTAGGGGCACACCAATATGACATCGAGGACAAAGGAACTAAACAGCATGGGAATGCTGATGGATTGTCGCGCCTACCATTGCCGACGGTGGAAGAAGAACTGGCAGTGGATCCAGTGGAGTTATTCCACTCGACTATAGTTGAATGTCTCCCTGTGACGAATGCAAACATAGAAAAGGAAACACGAAATGACCCGACACTCTCCTGGGTCTATGATTTAACGGTGAAGGGATGGCCAGCACATGGCGAACCACTGCTGCCAGCATTCTCGCCGAGAAGAGAACAGCTGTCAGTGTGCAGAGGAACCTTGATGTGTGGATCCAGAGTAGTAATTCCACCCAAATTGAAGGATAGAGTGCTCAATGAGCTTCATGAGGGTCATCTAGGAGGGGTAAAAATGAAGAACTTAGCCAGAGCGTTTGTGTGGTGGCCGGGAATCGATAGAGAAATCGAAGAGATGACCAAGAGCTGTACAGGATGCCAGAAGGTCCAAAACGCCCCACCACAAGCCCCTCTACATCCATGGGAGTGGCCCTCATCTCCATGGCAAAGGGTGCACATTGATTTTGCTGGTCCCTTTATGGACTCGATGTTTTTAATTGTGGTGGATGCACATTCAAAGTGGCCAGAGGTAATAAAAATGTCCTCAACCACCACAGAAAAAACTATCACAGTCTTACGAACCATATTCGCTGGGAATGGGCTGCCTGAACAGATTTGCTCTGACAATGGACCACAGTTTGTGTCTGAAGAGTTCCGGAGGTTCTTAAAGAACAATCGTGTTAAGCATTACACATCCACCCCATATCATCCAGCCACTAATGGATTGGCCGAGAGGTTTGTTCAAACATTCAAGAAGGCTATCAAGGCAATGTGTAATGAAGATATACCCCTACAACACAAGGTGGATAACTTCTTGTTTGCCTACCGGAATGCGACACATGCGGTTACCAACCAAACTCCAGCCATGATGTTCTTCAATCGAAGACTACGATGCCGCTTGGATTTGGTTAAGCCAAACGTCAGAAGAGATGTGGAGAACAGGCAGTTTCAGAATATGAATGAAAGGCCGACCAGGAGTTTTAAGATAGGTCAACCAGTTTTGGCCCGGGACTACTGCACAGAGAAATGGCAGCCAGGAACAATCTGTACACGGCAAGGACCTCTAATGTATACCGTGGACGTTGGAGAGAGCATTGTAAGACGCCATGCTGACCAGATTCTAGAGTCACTGGAAAACGTCAACTCCACACCACGATCTGATACACCTGGCGATGAAACCGAAGTACCAATTGCATCTACCGCAGAATCGGTGATATTGGAAGCAGACGAACCAAACAACGACATTGATCCTGACTCAACCTTGCCAGAAGAACCTGATATCCCAAAAAGGCGTTATCCAGACAGAATCAGGAAGCCTCCTCAAAGACTGAACTTATAATTGCTTAACTTCAACCAATGTATCTAGCAATCGTAATTGTAATTGTAATTAGTTATTATTTAGTTGTTAAATGAATGTTATGTACTGTTTATCTAAAAGGGGAGGAATTGTTGTGTATGTCCCTTTAAGGGAATAACTGGTCTCAGACTGCAGTACCGGCAGTGACCACCCCTGTATAAAAGGCCCCAGCAGGCCCCTGTAGTTTCAGTTTCCAGGTTGTCTCCATTCAGTAAAGACTTGTTATAATCAACTCCTGCAGTCCGTGTCTCAATTATACACGGACATAATAGAAGCCAGACAGACTGGCACTGTCCAGTTCTTAAAGGGGAGGAACCATCTTGCTGGCCAGCCACACCCTGCTCATTACAGCCTTGAATCTCGGCCTGGAGAGACCTCTAAAGCAATTGTGTTGGAAGCACAAATGGATAGGTCCAGGGAAAGAGCTCGGTGATTAGGAACCTCAAAAGTGGTGCTGAGGCGTTAAATCTCTCCAAACGTCTCTCTCCCTCTCAACTTGCGTATACCAAAATTTTTCCCGACAAGAAAAGGCAGGAAGCGCCCGCCATTAAATAGCGCTCCCCCAGTCCCTTCCCGACTTGAAAACATTCCCCTCTACCTGTCGTTCCTAGCGGCAGGGGAACACGACTCAATATCCGGTCCTGGGCATTGCACGTTCGACTGACATCACGATCTGCGGGCGCAGGAGATCGGGGCGGTAGTGTTTAGTGGCGTTGCAAAGCGATTGGTCAATTTTGTGAGCGGCGCTAAAATCGCTAAGTTCCTAGTGCCCCATTAGCCCCCCCCCCCCCCCCGAGGCATTAACGGAAGGCGCTAACCAACCGAATTTTTCCCCCCTAATCTGTTTGTCCCTATGCCAATTTGTGTGTGGCTCAGGTAATAATCCAAACCTTTGAGGTTCTGCTTTTTAATTTGGAACCTAGCTCCTCAAACTCCCTCAGCAGAACCTCATTCCTAGTTCTACCTATGTCGTTGGTTCCTACGTGGACCATGACAACTGGATCCTCCTCCCCCCTCCCACTCCAAGTTCTTCTCCAGCCGCGAGGAGATATCCTTAACCCTAGCACTGGGCAGGCAACACAGCCTTTGGCACTCCCTGTCGCGGCTGCAGAGAACAGTATCTATTCCCCCTGCCTATGCTGTTGTCTACCACTACCGCATTCCTTTTTACTCACCCCACTTGAATGGCCTCCTGTACCACGGTGCCGTGGTCAGTTTGCCCATCCTCCCTGCAGTCCTTGTTCTCATCCATACAGGCAGCAAGTACCTCGTACCTGTTGGACAAGGTCAAGGGCTGAGGCTCCTCCATCACTATATCCTGGGTCCCCATACCTTCCTGACTCGCAGTCACACCCTCCTGTCCCTGACCATTGACTAACTCTAACTCTAAAGTACTACTTAACCTAAGGGGTGTGACTGCCTCCTGGAACAAAGGGCTCGATTTTGCCAGGCCCGAGGAGGCGGGATTGGAGGCGTGTGAGGTGATAAAATAGCAAAAAATGGTGGGCGGGCCCAATCCCGCCTCCGAACAATTTTCCCAGATGTGTGTTTTCTGATCCCGTTTCCATCCCGCCTCTAGGCCCTTAACAACCAGTTAAGTGCCTCTATAATCCCATTTTGAGAGGCCTTTCTGATTTTACCACTTTTCCCACGTCCTGCACGTCTCCTCTGGAACACGCCAGTGAATCCTGGCGGCCTCACAAGTGGACTGCTTACTAACAGCTGCAGCTCCACCATTAAAAAGGAGTTTTCAGGAATCATCATTTGCAGGTGGCAGAACTTTGTTGTCTCAGGTCTGGTGGAACTTTTAGCAGGCCTACTCATTGTTGTGGAAGTTTGGAGCCTGACACCCATCTCCAGTGTGACCTCCTGGGAAACTCCTCTCCCCACCTTGACTGAGCGCTTCCTCAACTGAGGCATATACCAGAAGCATGGGAACCATTTATTTCCTTTCCTCCTGGACATCAGATTGAGACGAAGACCAGCCGTGGCAGCAGCAGAACCCTGAACAGCAGCAACAACAGGAGTGCCAAGCTGCTGCTCACCCACCTGAAGCTGCACAGGCCAGAAGGCGCCAGCGCGCAACCACTTTGCTGCCCGGGATGCAAGGGATGCACTCATCTTGGCCAGATTTGCTTAGCCTGCACAATCAAACAATTTTGTGTCTCACCTTCTTATCAGACCATCGACAATATTGGCCAAGAACCTGCAGATTCCTATCACTCTGACCACCATACTGACAATTGCAAGTTGCCCTAAGCCCTCAATGTGGAAGTCCCATTAGCGAAATGACACACGCCACAACTGCAACAGTTTGCTATCAGAATTTTTTATGACAATAAGCAACTGATGGCTTTTCAAAATTAAACCACAACATTACACCCAAGTTACTACGGTTGCCAGCCTTACCATGGAGGTAGTCATCCTTTCCAAGGAGGTTGCCATCCTTTCCGTGGTGAGGCATTCATGTGCCAACGCCTCCACAAAGGCTCTGCTCATGTTCGCGATGGACTCCTCCATTTGCTCCACACTCGCAGCAACCCTGGAGACAAAACCTGCCAGAGACTCCTGCACCTGTTCCTGGAGTTCCAGCACCGCTCGCCTTCTGGATGGACCCAGAGGCACAGGGTCGACATGCAGCGGAGCCGAGCTGGGAGCATCCTCTCCACTGCGACGAGGACTCTCCACTGCTGTCCCTGTCTCCACCATCTGCTGATGCTCACTTTTGAGCTGTGATACACCAGGTGACAACTCTACTCTATGCCCCAAAGGTCCCACCGAGGTGTGAGTGTCTGCGCTGGTGCAGGGTGCACTTAATTCTGCTGACTGAACGCCCTCAGAGGTTGCAGCTTCCTCTGAGGAGTCTGGAAGCTCAGGCTCTTCCTCCTGGACAGTGGGGACGGGGGCTCTCGATGGTCCTGTGGGGGAGTAAAGGAAAGAGTTAGAGATGTGAGGGAAAGGTTGCATGCACATTGAATTGTCAATCTGTTAGAGCATCAGAATAATTATCAGTCACTCATGCAATGTCAATGAGAGAGATGCCAAACTATTCTGTCACCAGCTTGCTGTGATGCGCCCGCGTGTCCGTCCCCCACTTGAGAATCCTCCTCGATCCCGGCAATTTCCAGGGCCGCCTCCTCCGAGGTGGTGAGCTGGGCTACTGAGCAGGCCCTCCTCCTGTCCTCGCTCTTTCCCTCTTATTGTGGGCTCTCTTTTCCTGTAATGAGGGACACAAGTGGAGTTTGAGTGAGAATGAAGGAGTGAGTGTAGAGAATCCATAGCATAGATGCTTAGAAGGAGACAAAGGGCCCTCCCTGTGTGTTGTAAGTTGTTGTCATTGCATCACAGTGATAGAGAGTGTGAGGGTTGCCTGGTCGAATAGTTAAGTGAATGTGACCATAGAAAGAGAGGGAATGGATAAGGGTGAAGGATGTCAGTGTCAAGTGGGATGTGGAGGAAAAGGTTGGCAAAGCAGAGTGCTGGTGAGGAGAGGCAATGGGGATGAGATTGAAGGTGATGAGAAAGTCACTTCTCCGCACTTTTCCTGTGCAGAGAAGGTCATGAAACCTCTTCCTGCACTGCAGCCAGGTTCTGCGGCACATAGAGATGGAATTGACCTCCTTGGCCACTTGCAGCCACACAGCTTTAATCTGTTGTGGTGGCTTTTTTCTCCCTGAGGAAGGGAAGGGCACCTCCTTATTAGATCTTGCTCCCTGCAGCAGAGCTTGGAGGGAGGGCTCATCAAAGCGAGGTGCACACTTTTGCTTGCTGGTGGACATGGTCGGTAAATGAAGTCTTTCATACAATGCCCAAAGCGTTTCCAGTCTCCAGAAGAAGCAAGGCTGCTTGCAGGCCTTAAATCCAGCAGCACTGATGATGTCATTGGAGGCGACTTTCAGGATAGAAAGACTAAATGGGCCAGGGGTTCCCACGTGCTGGAAATCAATTGCCCAATTAGGGGAAAATCGCATATTTTTCCCACATCAAATTGGAGTTGGGTGGCTAACACGAAAAGCAGCTGACATGCCCCCAGTCCGCCCCAATGGCAAAATCGAGCCCAAAGTGTCTAGGTAACTCTCCCCTTTCCTGACCCAGTGCCGTTGTGCTATGGAGAGGATGAGCAAGTAGGCAGGGAATCTGTTCCTAGGCTTCTGTCTCTGTAACTGATCATAAAAAATTGTGTAAGTGTGGTTCATTTAACATCCCTTCCAGCAAAGAAGCATCGTTTAGCACCTCACTTGGTGGCTGGCTGAGATACGGAACTCACTATTTTGGAATCATGAGATGATCATGCATTCTATTTCGGGTATATTACTTTTAATGGAGTATGTACAAACTTGTAAAAATCATTACATTACAGTATTGAGCATTCACTGAGATTTTCATGCAGTGGTGCCAGTGAGTGCTTGCTCACAGGATAGCAAGGATCACACGATGGAAATCTGTCTTTTTCTCCTCCCTCAGTAGCCCGTGGACACTGAGGCCAATTGTTGCATTCATACGCCCTCTTGACGTAGATCAGCGAACTCAGCACAGATTCTGAATTGAAGCAGAGGCTTTCCTGGTTGAGGTGCATCAATCCCACAGTGAGCAGTGGCTTACATTACAAATTGTCACTCTTTCTTCTGAGCTACTTTTTAGAAGTTTTTGCTGCACAGTAGCATATGACAGGGTTAAAAGTAATGGATGCCTCTGATTCTGTCAATGTGTGGCTGATAAACCTGCAAGATTCACATGCCAGTTACATCACAGCCAGCCCAAAATTGTCCCTGAATCAATGTCGAGTTTACTTGCTGAAAACTCCCAACTCTCCAAATTTTAATTTGACATGAAATAACTTACCAATATTGTCTAAATGTGTTGATTTTTTTAGCAGGCCATTTCTGTAATTGTCTGTGTTGTTTATTTCACAGTAGTAAAAGTGTCTTCATCTTTTCCTTTACAGATGAATAAAGGGGGTCAACAGAAAGGGATTACTTTCCTTCTTTGTATTCTCAGAAATGGCTTTTCAGGGCTTCCTTTCTGATTCTAGGTTGCAGTGCCACCTGTATTAATCCTGAAATTGCAGTTTTAGTACATGCCAACTTGCACTCTGCAGCTTTTGTGTTTGCCTAGTATTAAAAAGTTTCCATTTTGGTTTCCATAGCACTGTCTTCATCCTGCCCTACAGAAAGGCAATGGCCTGGATTTTCTGCTCTCGATGGCGGTGTATGCACAGCGTAAGCCATGGTAAGCCCTCAAAGGCCCCGCAAGTTCCGGGTTTCTGCCTGCCCTGCGCATGTATGAAAACCCGGAACTTGCGATCAACCAAAATCACTTTCACTGGCGCAGAGTTGGACTATTTGCCCAACTACTGCCCAGTGAATGCCCACAAAACCCGTACGCCTGGTAAAAGCAGGCATAGGACCTGCTTTCACCAGCGTAAGGGTTAATATCAATCTTAAATTAAAAAATAAAAAATCATGCACAAACATTTTAAATTAATTTATGTAAATTTTGGCCCAGATTAAAATGTTTAAAATAAATTTTCAAGAAATTAATTTTTTATTGTATATGCTTTATTGAAGGGATTTTTCATTAAATTTAATTATTTGGGTATTCCTCATATGCTCATGGGGATTCTGTTCGTAAATGGAATCCCCATAAGCACATTAGGAATCCTCCTTTCTGATTGGAGGACCTGGCCCACGTGATCCCAGGGACGCTTCCAAACGGCCTGCGTCCTTGGGATCCGTGGGCCTTTACGCAGGCGTGCGCCTGCAGGCCCAAGACCCGAAGTCTCCAAAGCTCAGGAGCCTGAAGGTAGGTGAGGATTTTTTATCGGGTCGGGGGCGTACTCCGGAGGTACGCCTCTGACCGCAAAATCCGGGCCAATAAGTTTTCAGGAGCATCCAGCTATGGTAAATTGTCATCTTTACATGTTCTAATTGGGATCAACCACATGGGTTGCTTCCATCAATAACCTAATTAAAAGCTGTTAGTCAAATTATGCATGTGGGTAGCAGTTGTCTAAATGGCTGTTACCTCATTCTGTTGTAATGCTTCATGAAATGAGTTGATTTGTTGTGCAGCCTTATACCAGATCAGTGGACACAAATATAATTTTGAAGAGCAAGCACAGTTGCTTTCCATGAGTCAGTAGACTATGTTTGCAGTGGTAATATAAATAAAATCCACAAAACCACTGATCAGTTCCTTGGGGAAATTACTAAGACTAGTGAAAGCATATCTTTGATAGGTGCAGGATAATAATAAACCACATCATCCATTCAAACAGTACACACTAGTAGAAGAAATATGTATTTTTCGTTATGTTGATGACAACAGCATAATGACAATGAATTAATAACAGAAAAATTAGCATTATGTAACCCAAACCACACAGAAGGGATTGTACTAAAATAAAATTGCTTGGTGTCCCTTTATGAAAATCTCCAGCAATGAACCACATGTACCTAAAAAGTGGAGTTCTCAGTGCATGCAGTGCTTTGCATTAATCTTTTGACTAATACGTTCAAGGTACAGCTTTCAGTATATAGGCGTGGTGTCTATGAAGCAAGAATGATCCTGTATAAAATTTTTATAATCAAGCTGAAGGCAGGAGGGCGAAGTTCCTGACCATCTGCCTCACTTTGACTTGGCTGCGGCTCTCCAGGAGCTGAGACTGGAAAATCATGGGATGTTGTTTTCTGTCAGGCCGAGTGCACCTGTTGGGTGCCCATTGAGGAAAATCAGCTCTTCATTGTTTTGAGAATGCACACAACAATGTCTGTATTTACATTAACTGCTTGTGGGCTTTAAGTGTGTCCAGAAGGATCAAGGGACCTGTGGGCATTTCTGAACCACTTTGACACTGGACAAGATTTCCACTCAAGTGCGGTGTCAGTATGAGACTGCCTTCTCCAAGAAGTCCTACACCATTTCCCTCTAAGGTCAAGTTTGTCAACGACTCTAAATTTACACTAAAACTTCAGCATTGCTGTGAAGTAGAAACCACTTTACAACAACGAGAAAGTTATAATCTAATAATAGGCTATAGAAATGCAAGTTGTTATTGTTGTAAGCACACCCTATATTGCCTGAAGATGTGCTTTCAGAAAATGATTTCAAAGGTCCATAGGGTATTTAAAATTGGTGACCACAACCATGATTTGCATGCAGCATATTTTACTGTCCTTGCCTGATGGTGGCCTACAGAAAGGTCAAGAAGGTAAGAGCCCATGGGATCCAGCGCAATTTGGCACATTGGAGCCAAAATTGGCTTAGTGGCAGGTGGCAGGAGGCAGAGGGTGATGGTCGAAGATTGTTTTTGTGACTGGAAGCCTGTGTCCAGTGGTGTACCACAGGGATCGGTGCTGGGTCCCTTGCTGTTTGTAGCGTACATTAATGAGTTAGATATGAATGTAGGAGGTATGATCAGTAAGTTCGCAGATGACACGAAAATTGGTGGAGTGGTAAATAGCGAGGAGGGAAGCCTCAGGCTACAGGACGATATAAGCGGGTTGGTTAGATGGGCAGAACAGTGGCAAATGGAATTTAACCCTGAAACGTGTGAGGTGATGCATTTTGGGAGGACCAACAAGGCAAGGGAATACACAATGAATGGTAGGACCCTAGGAAGGACAGAGGATCAGAGGGACCTTGGTGTGCATGTACATAGATCCCTGAAGGCAGCAGGACAGGTAGATAAGGTGGTTAAAAAGGCATATGGGATACTTGCCTTCATTAGCCGAGGCATAGAATATAAGAGCAGGGAGGTTATGATGAAGCTGTACAAAACGCTAGTTAGGCCACAGCTGGAATACTGTGTGCAGTTCTGATCACCACACTATAGGAAGGATGTGATTGCATTGGAGAAGGTGCAGAGGAGATTCACCAGGATGTTACCTGGGCTGGAGCGTTTAAGCTATGAAGAGAGATTGGCAGGCTGGGGTTGTTTTCCTTAGAGCAGAGAAGGCTGAAGGAGGACCTGATTGAGGTGTACAAAATTATGAGGGGAATAGATAGGGTAGATAGAAAGGAACTTTTCCCCTTACTAGAGTATCAATAACCAAGGGGCATAGTTTCAAGGTAAGGGGCAGGAGGTTTAGAGGGGATGTGAGGAAAAACTTTTTCACCCAGAGGGTGGTTGGAATCTGGAACTCACTGCCTGAAAGGGTGGTAGAGGCAGGAACCCTCACAACATTCAAGAAGCATTTAGATGAGCACTTGAAACGCCATAGCATACAAGGCTACGGACCAAGTGCTGGAAAATGGGATTAGAATAGATAGGGCTTGATGGCCGGCGCAGACACAATGGACTGAAGGGCCTCTTTCTGTGCTGTATAACTCTATGGGCAGGATTTTCATTCAGGAGTTGGGTTGGAGGCGGGACTACAACTTTCGGGGTTGTAGTCCCGCCTCCATTGAAATGCGGCCAATCCACGCGATTTTAACTTGATTGACCTTGTTGAGCCCGTCCAGCGGGCTCAGCAGACCAATTAAGGGCCACCCAGCAACAGGTGACGTCACAGATTGAAATTTCATCTGTCAAGACGTTTTGACAGGTGAAATATCAGTGTTTCACAGCTGTTTGAAGCTGTCAAACACTGACAGTCTTACTTCTAACATAAGTCCTTCTCCACAGACTCAGTTAGAAATCTCTCCTGCACAGAAAGCTGCAGGCTGTCACTTTTGACAGTTCGCAGCCATTCTGCTTTCTGTGCCGGTGAGATGAGGGACTCCCCGAACCTAAAGGAAGGAAGGCTGAAAAGGTAAGAAAAGGTCATTTACACTTCTTTAATCACTTTAGGCACACCAAACACACTTACCTCTGCACTCATGCACACATCACTCACCTGAACACCGACATCTCAAGCCCTTCGACCCGACGGCCCGACGACTCCAACTTGGCGTGGTTTGGAGCCGTCGGGAATCCCACAGTTCAAGCTTAAAAATAGGGATTAGGCTAAAAGCTGCCTGTTAACTACCTGTTAACAGGCAGTTAATTGGCACTAATCCCTTCCCGCCTTGGGTAGGCGGGTCCCAGTGCGGGGCGGTTACCCGCCTCCTTTGAAACTGGCATGGAGACGGGATGGAGTCGGGACCCCCGATTTCAGGATTTTAACCCCCCGCACGCCTCCAATCCCGACTCCACAGCACAATGAAAATTGAGCCCTATGACTATGGGCAGGATTTTCATTGGACCATGGAGGCAGGATTGGAGGCATGTGGGGGGGTTAAAATTGTGAAATCGGGGGGCACGAACCCATCCCGCCCCTAACCCGCCTCCATGCCAGTTTCAAAGGAGGCGGATACCCGATCGTAGTGCCAATTAACTGCCTGTTAACAGGTAGTTAACAGGCAGTTTTTAGCCTAATCCCTATTTTCATTGTTGAAATGTGGGATTCCCGACGGCTCCAAACCATGCCAAGTTAGCGAAGCGGGCCGTTGGGATTAAGGGCTTGGAGGGGTCGAGATGTCTGGTGTTCAGGTGAGTGATGGGTGCATGAGTGCAGAGGTAAGTGTGTTTGGTGTGTGTAAAGTGTTTAAAGAAGTTTTACATACCTTTACAGCCTTCCTTCAGGTCTCGGGAGTCCCTCATCTCACCGGCACAGAAAGCAGAATGGCCGCGATCTGTCAAAAAGTTCCAGCATTCAGCTTTCTGTTCCGGGGAGATCTCTAAATCATCCTGACAGGAAGGAATTAACTTAGAGTACAGATTGTCTGTGTTTAACTGCTTCAAACAGCTGTCGAACGCTGATATTTCATCTGTCAAAAGGTCTTGATAGATGGAATATCAATCTGTGATGCCACCTGTTGCCGGGTGGACCTTAATTGGCCTGCTGAGCCCGCTGGGCGGGCTCAACAAGGTCAATCAAGTCAAAATCACGTGGGATGGCTAGAACTCGATGGAGGCGGGACTACAACCCCGAAAGTTGTAGTCCTGCCTCCTACCCGACGACTCAATGAAAATCCAGCCCAATGACTCTAAATTCCCGTTTGAATAGAGGTGTTTTTTAAAATGCTGTTTTTAAACTGAAAGTTGGAGAGACCGCATAAACTGGCGGGCATTAAAAATGCAAATAGAGGGTCTTCTATCAATGACCTTGGGGTGCGCTGACCCACATTGTCAAGCACACCACCTCCAAGTTCCCCTCCAAGTCACGCACCATCCTGACTTAGAAGTATATCGCCAATCCATCATCATCGCTGGGTCAAAATCCTGGAACTCCCTACCTAACAGCACTGTGGGAGTACTGTCACCACACGGACTGCAGCGGTTCAAGAAGGCGGCCCACCACCACCTTCTCAAGGGCAGTTAGGGATGGGCAATAAATGCTGGCCTTGCCAGCGACGCCCACATCCCATAAACGAATAAAAAAAACACTGGTAAAAGCTAATACTTGACTGCTCCTGACTACAATCAAAAGTATTGGGGCAGAAATTGCAGTCTCCGTGACGGCGTACACAATCCATCTGAAAAGCCCCGCAACGTCTGGGTTTCCTCATGCGCTTACACATGCGCGAAACCCGGAACTTGCGATCTGTCAAGGTACGCCTTGACAGATCATCCGAACCAACTGTAAAATCAGTATCGCTGGTGCAGAGTTGGGCTATTTGCCCAACAACTGCCCAGCAATTGCCCACGAAACTCTTATGGCTGGTAAAAGCAGCCGTAGGGCCTGCTTTCATCAGCGTAAGGGTATATATAAGCCTTAAAATAAACATTTAAAAATCAAAAATGATGCACATACACTTTAAATTAGTTTATGAAAATATGGGCCCAGATTAAGATGTTTAAAATTATTTATCAACATTTTTATTGTATTTGGTGTAATGAAGGGACTTATAAATTCAGTACATTTATATTTATTAGAAATGTGTAAATTGTTTAATTATTTGGGTATGACATTGCATATCATTAGGGGGTTCCCTTCGTAAATGACTGCAATGGAATTCTCCTTTGTGATTGGAGGACTGGGCCTGTAATGTATGTACCTTTAAGGGGAGAACTACTTTTTACAGCTCCTGTATACGGTAGTACCGGCAGTGACCACACCTGTATCTAAACCCTGAGTAGTGATCTGTACAGTTAGTTCTAGAGTAACCCTCATTAAGTAAACACCTGTTGATCGTTCCCTGCAGTCTTTTGTCTGATTATTGAAGGACACAACATTAAGATACATGGATCGAACAGGGCCCACATGATCCCAGGGACGCTTTCGAACCGCCTGCGTCCCTGGGATCCGTGGGCCTTTACGCAGCCGTCCACCTGGAGACCGGAACTCTCCACAGCTTGGACACGTGGAGGTAGGTGCGGAAATGTTTTGCGGATCGGAGGCGTACTCCAGAGGTACGCCTCCGACCGCAATTTCTAGCTCATTAATTTCACTGCAGTCAAAACTTCTACACCACTTTGATGTCACGAGCACTGAATGGAGTGAGCAGCCAGCTGGATGACCTGATGATGAGGTTTCATTGGCCCAGAATTTGTGGTCCTGATGACGGCCAACTGGCAGTACTCGCCGTCATTTCGCCTTTGAAACTGACGGCAACTTCAGGATTTAGTGCATGCACAGAATAATGCGGAAATCCTGAAGTTGCCGCCTGTCATTTACTGCTTCTCTACAGGCTGCGCTGTTGCCCCCCCGCCAGAGCTGGCAATCAGTGTAATCTCTCAAGTCATGGAAACGGATGAAAACTTTGGCTCTTCTGCAGTAATTACGCTGTTAAATCCCCCATTAAAAGTGAGACCCTTTTGGATTAGGTGTAACTGGGGTTTTAACAGCGTATTGACTATTAAACAAATGTTATGGCCTTGGAAAAACTAATTTTAATTCTATGCAGTGTCAAATTTATCCATTTTAATAAAAATTAAAAATTTTAAGAAACTTAAAAAAATATATTTTTTGTTTTGCTCTCTAACATTTTTAAAGAGTTAGAATTTTAGGAGCTTACCTACTTCCTGGTTCACGGACTGTGAGACTTCTGTGTTTTGATTGGCTGCTTAGACAGCTTGTTGCCGTCACAGCAGCTCTTCGCTGGGAATCCCCATTAACTTCAGTTGATTTCAATTACATGTCGGAAAACCCAAAATTCTTGCCATAGAGATCGTGAGATCTTTGTGCGAAGGTTACATTGGGGCCAGCGGCGAATGCCTTTGTTTCGCCGCTGACCGCAAATTCCTGGCCATTAATTACCCTGCCCCATTGAAAGAGGACTGAAATGTAATAGTAATTTATTGTAACCATAAGTTTATAGTTATAACAGAATCCGTGTTAGCTTGCCTTATGTTTCACTTTGTTTCTCCACCACCTGCCTCCACCCCCGCCCCCCCCCCCCCCCCATAAAAAATGACTTGCCAGCAGTCAGTTGTGGAAGAACAGAGTAGTGGCAAAGGGAGTTGGTTATCTCAACAAAACTACAGGTCAACCAGTTCTGTTTCACAATGGAATTTGTTGTGCAATTGTCCTAATGTACAGGTGAAGAGCAAGAGCTTGATCTACAAAAAGAAAAACATTACTGGTTCCCTGACGGCATAGTGGGGGAAGGCAGCACCCTGTGCAGGTCTCAGGCATACACACCAGAGGTCCCAGCTTCTATTCGGTGTCTATGTGATGTTAGCTGATCTCTGCTGGGGCAATTGGGACTCAGCAATTAGCCTTAATGTTCTTGGTCCAGGAAAGGGGAAATCGCCTTGGTTCCCTGCTCCTGATTATAACCCAGTGATTCCTGCTGGAATGTGTGCAATGTGCTTGTTAAATATGAATAGTGCAACACTCTGTTGCGATGGTATCCTCACTCACAGTCTTCCAACTATCCAACTTCCAACTAACTGTCTGGGCTGACGCCTGAGGTATGGCCAGCTGGGTGAGTTGCTGGAGGGCTGCTCGTGCCTAGGAAATCATATCCCAGGAAGAGAAGATGTCTTCCAAATGAAAGGGGAGAAAATTAGAATATTTTTTAAATGACTTATTTTTCTGAACTTTTTTTTTTACCCAATTTTTATCATCTTCCATTCTCAAGGTATTGACTCTAACTAGAGTGTGATTCCATGGTGTTGGATACCCTCTGGTACCTTGCCCACACTGTGAGTGTCAGTAGGCTATATGACAAGTGGGCAGCCCTGAGCCCAACCCTAACCTCCTCCTCCACCCGCTTCCAGCAGGAGTCAGTACATAGCAATTGGTTGTTTCCTCCTCTTCCCCCATCCCAGCATACTGAGGTGAATTGTATTACCCTACCACCACTAGCGAAGCTCTGACCAGCGATCTTCCTGTTATGTATGGATTAGCTACTCGCTACCTTAACCAGCTGAGCCATCAGGGAATTACTAGTTTTAGTTATGTTGATAGTTGCATGTGTGTTTAGGAACTGTAAAACAAAAAATCGTAAGCTACGTGAATTACATATTGCAATTAGTCTTGCCATTGGTTATAATCGACCATTTATTTTTTGTCTTGCAGTTGATGATACTTACTACAATGAAGCATCCAGCAAGCATTTCTTGTCTTTTGTTGCTCTTTGGGAGTTTGACAGTGCAGCTGAGCAACGGAGAGTGTGAGGAAGCAAAGAAGAACGCAGATCTGGACTTGAATGTGCAGTACAACTTTTCCAGCTTTAGTGCAGAAACGTTGATACAGAACTTAGTCCTCCACAATCAGTATATATATGTAGGAGCAGTAAATACGATCTATGTTGTGAATAATAACCTAGAAAAGCTCTCCGAATTCAAAACTGGCCCTGTCTTGGAATCCCTGAACTGTTCATCATGTGACAACTGTGAGGAAAAGGAAGACGGCTCCCAAGCTGTGTGGAAAAACAACACAAACATGGTCTTGCTTATCGAAACTTTTTACGGCGATCAGCTCATTAGCTGTGGCAGCACAAGGAATGGTGTTTGTTTTCTCCACAATCTCCAGCAAGATGATCCTGCCAGTATTTACAAGAGTGTTCAGTGCATGTATTCACTCCAGAACAACAAACCCAACAAGTGCCCAGATTGCATTGCAAGCCCGCTGGGTACAAGAGTGTTGCTGACAAAGAAAGATGGATTTGTGAAGTTGTATACAGGAGTAACACTGAGTTCTGCTCCTCTGCCATTCCAATTACATTCAATATCCATAAAGAGGTTAAAGGAATCTGAAGATGGTTTTCAGTTCCTCAATGAACATTCATATATGGATGTTATTCCACAATACAGGGATGCCTATCCAATTAATTATCTTTATGCTTTTGAAAGTGGGCCATATGTTTATTTTTTAACTGTGCAACATGAATCGTTGGGCTCGCAGGCACTTCACACCAAAATTATTCGGTTATGCACGTCTGATCCTTACTTGCATTCTTATATAGAAATGCCGCTTGAATGTATCATCAGTGAAAAACGAAAGAAGAGATCCTCAAATATAGAAGTCTTCAATATCATGCAGGCAGCATATGCAACTAAACCAGGTGCAGATCTTGCTGCTCAATTAGGAATTTCTACAGAAGAGGATGTACTTTTTGCAATATTTGCGCAAAGTAAGCCAGAGTCCTCTGAACCAACCAATAGAGCAGCTGTCTGTGCATTTTCTGTAAAATCCATCAATCAGTTCTTTGAAATTTTCATTGACACTTGTTGCAAACAAGGTCTGTCAAAAGGCCTTGGCCATTTTTACAGCACTGCTGATAGACACTGCGTCAATAAGGTAAGTTGATTAAACTGATATTAAAATGATTATATCATAGATGTAAGCTCTAGTTTATGAAGCATGAAAAGGCATGTTTTCATGCTGTTTATTATTAAGAAGCCATTAAATTTTTGAATGCAAAAAGAATAATAATCATGCATCACTGACTTTCATGATTTTAGTGCATTGGTGATTTGACCTCTTTTCTGTGGGTTGCTTTTTCGATGCATTTCACCAGATGGATTTCAGGAATCGATTTGATCACAGCAACAGATGAGTTACCTTTTTTTCTCCAGTAATGAATGAGAATAAGTGAGATGAGAGGCTGTGGGAGACTCTCAGCGATGTTATTGTGCGAATGCTTAAGGCACTTGCATCAATTTCCTTTCTCTTCTATTTTAACAGCGTCACTGAGACCATTTATTTTAAACTGATTAACACCTCCATTAGGATGATAGAGAAAACTTGGTTAGTGATAAAAACACTATAGAGAGAGAACAGTTCAGTTCCTTGCCAAGAATCATTTTGCTTGTATAAAAACATGGGCGCGTAGGAATGTACAAGACCACAAAAGACCAGCGGCCTGGTCTCAGCGCCTAGGAAATCTCATATTGCACAATCCTTCTATCAATTTTTTTGCCAAGTATTATCCAATTCCTTGTATCATCAAACAAAAATCACTCTCGCCCCCACTGCCTCCCTAGGCAGTCTATTCCACATATTCACCACTCTATAAATTTAAACTGTCTTTTCACACTCCCTTCTTCTAAGTTTGCGGCTACACCCTCTTATTGCAGAATTTGTGACTATGTTGAAAACATTGACATTTATCTCATCTATTCCGCTTCGCGTCTTGAATACTTAAATGAGATCACCTCCTAGCATTCTCTTGTGTAAAAATTCCCACCTGCTGCAGCCTCATCTTGTAACCCAGAGGCCTAATCCCAACTATTAATTTAGTTGGTCTTTGCTGTACCTTCTCCAATGCCCATGGATGTCTTTCCACAATGATATAGCCATAATTGTATGTAGCACAGCAGGTGGGGCCAGACCACTACCCTGTTCAAACTCAGAATTTCTTCTTGAGATTTGTGCTCTATTCTCTTGGCTATACAGCCCATGATGATATTTACTCCCTTTATTGCTAGTGCACAGTGTGCTGATGGCTTCAATTATCTATCCACCAGTAATTATTCATTCCCTCTCCTGTGTGTGTCTTGTATAATAATACAACTTAGCATATATTGCCATTGTAACCAGTTTTTGCGGTGGCCAGTTTCCTATGGCCTCTGCCGCAATCGCCAATTATTGTAAGTGGTTTCGCCCCGCCCGTCGCGAGCACGCAAACCCCCTTACTACAAGTTCTGGACGATAGGGATTACTGAGGACAGATTTGAACACGGACTGCGTTTTCGGGCCCACCCGTACAGTGTTTATTAAGGTTGACAAAAACCACTCTACTCGCATACAGTACGAGTGGTGTGAACACAACAGTACAGTTTAAAACAGTACAACGCTGACTTGTCCAACAAGCCCCTGCCGTGCTGACCTACCATGGCCTAAAAACACCCTCCCATGAACTAAACTATCACAGGACCCTTCCAACGCTAAACACCCTCTGGTTTGGTAGGAACATACAGGCATCCCCTCACACAGCTAAGTGATCTTGTGGGTGTGTAGGCTTGGCAATCCTCACCTAGATTGCCCTTTTGATCTTGCTTGCAGCTTCCTCCCGTATATCTCGGCTACCTGGTTCCGTACTGGCCTTGCGGCATGCAAGTCCCAGCCTTAGTCGAAGTCCACCTCGGTTGGAAGAGCAAGGTTCTACTCCTCTTGATGTTCCGTTGTGTGGAGGGCAGGAGAGAGAGAGAGAGCTATCCAAACTGCCCTCTGATATACCCCTCCAATACACAGACCGCTGGCTGTGGTTTTAATGGACACATGGCCTCAGGGAAGTGGTTTCCAAGCTTCCTCTCGGGTTTGAATGGTCTTCGAACTCATTTCGATCTTCCAGCCGATTAACTTAACGAGTTCCTCTTGACCAGAACAATGAGTCATCAGCCTTGTTAATCAAGACTTGGAAGTGGGCCTCTCGGGCCATTGTTCCCAAGGACAGTTCGGTTCCATACGAATGAAACCTGGTTACGTGAGTCACCTCTAGCTTGAGTGCTTTTTTTCACTGCTTTCCCACCCCCCCCCCCCAAACAGCCTGTCCAGTTTTTAAAAACCCATATGTTCAAAATCCATGAAGTCTGCGCCGACTGCTTACACCATTTCTTATTATCCTTTATAAATCTCATGACTTTATTTGTCGTTATGCCGTTAATTGGGTGTCAGCCTTGGCTCAGTGGCTCGCCTCCAAGTTAGAAGGTCATGGGTTCAAGACCCACTCAAGAAACCTCCAGAGATTTGAGCACATAATCCAGACTGATGCTTCATTGCAGTACTGAGGGAGTGCTGCACTGTCAGAGATGCTGCCTTTCGGATGAGACGTTAAACTGAGACCCCGTCTTCCCTCTTAGGTGGACGTAAAAGATCCAATGGCGCTATTCATAGAAGAGCTGGGGAGTTATCCCAGTGTCCTGGCCAATATTTATCCTTCAACCATCACTAAGAAAAATAATTACCTGGTCATTATCTCTTTGTTTGTGGCACTTTGCTGTGCGCAAATTGACTGCCGCGTTTCCCTTAGTGACTACACTTCAAAAGTATTTCATTGGTTGCAAAGTGCTTTGGAACATCTTGAGGTTGTGAAAGGCGCTGCATAAATGCACATCCATTCCTTTCCTTAATTGACATCTGACACTCATCAGCCCAGCTCCCCAATCTAGCCAGGTCCATTTTTCATTTGATCAGCCTGTTCCCGATTGTATCCAGTCCCTCCCAGTTTGGTGTCACCCAAATACTTGGAGAGTTTTGCTTTTATCCCCACACCAAGTCACTTCTGTACATTTGTAAACAGCAGTGGCCTCGGCATTGATCCCTGAGGCATCTGACTAGTTACCTCCTTCTGTGTCCATGTGCAACTCCCCTTAGCTTCCTCTGCTTTAGCTTATTATTGATCCAACATTTCAGCAGCACTCCACCTATGCTGTGCCTTGCAGTGTTGTGGACCAATCTCCTATGTGACACTATATCAGAAGTTTTACTAAAATATCAATAAAAACAATCCAATAGTGGTACCGATGGGTTGCATAACAGAACTGCAACATTTTTCAGAAATTCTTAAAAGAGAAGGTGATTTAAGTATACGATACTTGTAATCTGGTTTATGCATCCATAGATCTAATTAGGTGACAGTGGGTTGAAAAATTTGGCAAGTATTTTTTTAAACCTATGTAAAGGAAACTGTCAGTTTATACCCTAATTGCTGAGCATTTTGCACCAGTTTTTTTTTGCTATTCCACTGAAGTTACTGAAAATTTGCCTTGTATCGGCTTTGTGTGCACGTGCATATTTTGAAAGATGACATACCACAGCTTGCCAATGACACTAGCCGCCAAGGGTGAGACAAATGCATTCAGCAGTGGGAGTGTGATTAGTCCTGGTGAGCAAATAAATGCAATCCATTCACTGAGAAAACAAGCTCATTGCATTTTGTTGCACCGCTTTGGATGTTTTATTTGCAAGTTCTGTTAGAACTGCATGCAGTTATAAAGTGAAGTTAGTACAGCGCGAGTTTTGAGTTTTCTCTCTGAATTCCACACAGATCTGCATTTCTTTAACTGACAGTGTTTAAAGGATTGCTGGTTATTAGCACGCCATTAAAAGTTTAACATGGCTACTTTCATAAAAATGTAAGGAAATGAGCTCAACCGAATCTAGTTAGCATTTATTTTGGGGGAGGGTTGAAAATACTGCCTGGCGGCATAATGGAAGTTTCTTTGCAACGTCATGTGTTTATGGTAGTGTTGCTCACCTGCATGGTGTGTATGCACCACTAACCTTCTCAAAAAAAAAAGAGTGGATGAGAAATGCTTTTTGCAAAACTAGCTATAAAATCATTGGCTGCTGTATGCCCTGCTTTATTTAAACAGATATGAATAAATATTATCTCCGGTTCTACCTCTTGTAGTTGTAAGACCCATAATCCCCTTGTCCAAGTTATATTTGTTGCTGGAACTGAACAGAGCAGCATGAGTATTTTATGTAGAAAATAAGCACTGGCAATTTTTGTTTTAAAGTATTGATTAAAATCCTTTAAAATTCTTGAAGAAGCATAATGTGCACGTTGAATTCATTAAGTCTGTGAGTATATCCATATCTCTTTGTTTAATTACACAAATTGACGTAGCAAATTGATTTCTGCCTGTAATGGCACTTACATTGTGATAGACCGTGTCCCTCATGAGCTCAAATTAGTGTCTGGTAATGGTTGGTATTGATTTGTCTCGACTATGATGATCCAAATGAAGCAAAATCCACAAGTATTGTGTAAGGAAAAAATTGATACTCTTAACAGAGAGCATTTTAATATTAATTTGGAAACCAACAAACTCCAGTGACTTAAGACGATGTATTTTTAACTTTTCTTTTTAGCAGTCCATGGTAACGCTTTAAGCATTACTGTTGGCATGCTGAGTTTAGTCTCCGTACACAGTACATGAGAGCTGGATTGTATCTCTATTTTGGAGATGGTTAACTAGTGCTGTAGTAATACGGGTGTGACTCTGTGTTAACGGGCAAATAAAACCACTTATGCTATCTGCTCCCTTCTGTCTACAATCAAAACACCAGTGCTGAATACAACTTCTGTCATTTGTTATGCAAACAGATAATGGTATGTGCTCCACTATTATAGGAATATAATGGATACACTGCCTGTAAGGTGCTGGGGACAGATTGGTTTGATGGATGAGACCTTCGATTGGCTGGTTATCCTCTGGCCCCAATACAATATGAATGATTGTCAATGGTTACCATTCGATTTGTTTCTGTCACTGTTTGACCAACTACCTTTTGCTTTTTCTGGCTGTTAGATCCATGTACCTTGAGGTTGTGTGTCCTTCAATAACTTGACAAGAGACTGCAGGGAACAATCAACAGGTGTTTGCTGGATGAGGGTTACTCTAAAACTAACGTACAGATCCCTACTCAGGGTTTATATACAGGTGTGGTCACTGCCGGTACTACAGTATACAGGAGCTGTAAAAAGTAGTTCTCCCCTTAAAGGTACATACACTACGATTCCTCCCCTTTTAGATTAACAGTAGCATAACATTCATTTAACAATTAACACTTTTAACATGCACATTAACTGAAAATAGTCCATTTATAAATTCAGTCTTTGGGGCGGCTTCCTGATCCTTTCTGGATAGAGCCTTTCCTGAGTGTTTTGCTCTTGGTGCGGAGGCGATTCTGGCCCCCTGTCGTCGGTTGGTTCATCAGCTTCCGATGTTACTGTTTCTGGGGTAGATGCTACCTGTATGTCGGGTTCATCACCAGGTACGCGAGACATGGGGTTGACTCATTCCTGTGACTCTAGGATCTGGTCGACATGGCGTCTCACAATGTTCTCCCCAACATCCACTGTGTACATTAGTGGCCCCTGCCGTGTGCATATCGTTCCTGGTTGCCATTTCTCTGTTCGGTAGTCGCGGGCCAAGACTGGTTGCCCTACATTGAAGCTCCTTGTCGGCTTCTCATTGATGTGCTGGAATTGCTTATTCTCAACATCTCTTCGTACATTTGGTCTGAGCAAATCCAGACGAGATCTCAACCTTCGGTTAAAGAACATCATGGCCGGGGTCTGGTTGGTGACTGCATGTGTTGCATTTCTGTAGGCTAACAGGAAATTGTCCACCTTATGCTGCAGTGGAATGTCGTCATCGCACGTGGCCCTTACTGCTTTTTTAAAGGTTTGTACGAACCGCTCAGCCAATCCATTTGTGGCTGGATGATACGGGGCGGATGTGTAATGCCTTACCCCATTCCTTTTCATGAATCTTCGAAACTCTTCGGACACAAACTGTGGTCCGTTATCAGAGCAAATCTGCTCTGGCAAGCCGTTCCTGGCAAATATGGTCCGTAGGACTGCAATAGTTTTCTCCGTGGTGGTGGACGACGTTTTGACCACCTCAGGCCATTTCGAGTGCGCATCCACGGCTATTAAAAACATTGAGTCCATGAATGGACCAGCAAAATCAATATGCACCCGTTGCCATGGAGATGAGGGCCACTCCCATGGGTGTAGAGGGGCATGTGGTGGTGCATTTTGGACCTTCTGGCATCCTGAGCAGCTCTTTGTCAGGTCCTCGATTTGCTGATCGATTCCCAGCCACCACACATAAGCCCTAGCAAGGCTTTTCATTTTCACCCCTCCCAGATGGCCTTCGTGAAGCTCATTGAGCACTCTCTCCCTTAACTTGGGTGGAATTACCACTCGGGATCCACACATCAAGGTCCCCTGGCATACTGACAGCTGTTCTCTTCTGGATGAGAATGCTGGCAACAGTGAGTCGCCATGTGCTGGCCATCCCTTCACCGTCAAATCATACACCCGAGACAGTGTCGGGTCATTTCGGGTCTCCTTCTCTATACCAGCGTTAGTTACTGGCAAGCGTTCAATTATAGTCGAATAAAATATTTCGACAGGGCCCACTGCTGGTGCTTCCTCCGCAGTAGGCAGTGGCAGGCGTGATAGCCCATCAGCGTTTCCATGCTGTTTCGTGCCCTTATACTCGATTTCATATTGGTTCGCCCCTAGTAAAAGGGACCATCTTTGTAGCCGTTGCGCAGTCATCACCGGAACGCCCTTCTTTGGATTAAAGATGGAGACAAGTGGTTGGTGGTCAGTCAGCAAGGTGAACTTCTGCCCATGCAGATAGTGGTTGAACTTTTTCACTCCCCACACTAGGCTGAGGGCCTCCCTGTCAATCTGGGCGTAGTTACGCTCGGCTGAGGTTAGTGACCGAGACGCAAAGGCTACCGGCCTCTCCGAGCCGTCCGGGAATTTGTGCGACAGCACCGCTCCAATGCCATAGGGTGATGCATCACACGCCAACCGAATTGGTAGTGCTGGGTTGAAATGAGACAACACCTCTTTTGATGTGATCAATTCTTTGCACTTCTGGAAAGCTCGTTTACATTCGTCATTCCACTTCCATGACACCCCCATTTGCAGTAGGGTGTTCAGTGGGTGTAGTACTGTAGACAAATTCGGCAAGAACTTATGGTAGTAGTTCACCAGCTCGAGGAACGACCTCAGTTGTGACACATTTTCCGGTGCTGGAGCCTTGACTACTGCCTCAATCTTTTCAGGGGACTTATGTACCTCTTTATCAATAACATGGCCACAATACGAGATCTGCTTCTGGAAAAACTCGCATTTGTGGCGCTTTGCTCAGAGCCCATATTCCTTCAATCTAGTGAGCACCTGTTCCAGGTTGGCAAGGTGATCACTGTCATTTTTGCCCGTGACCAGGATGTCGTCCAAATAACACTGGGTCCCTGGAATCCCTTGCAGGACTTGATCCATTGCCTTTTGCCAAATAGCCGGAGCTGATGCTACCCCGAACACCAGCCGGTTGTATTGGTAGAGACCTTTATGAGTGTTGATCGTGAGGTACTGTTTCGAGGCTTCTTCTACCTCCATTTGCAGGTACGCCCGGGCCAGATCAATCTTAGTGAAGCGTTTCCCTCCAGATAGTGAGGCGAAAATATCTTCAATCCGCGGAAGCGGATATTGTACCGTGTGAAGGACTGGGTTCACTGTCACCTTGAAGTCCCCACAGATGCGAACCTTCTTTGGCTCCCCAGGCATATTACTCAACGACCTCTTCATTACAGGAACGATGGGTGTAGCCCACTCACTCCAGTCCACTTTGGACAGTACTCCTGAATGTTTCAAACCTTCCAGCTCTGCTTCGGCGGCTGGGCGGATCGCATAAGGCACCGGTCTGGCCTTAAAAAACTTTGGGCTTGCCTTTTCCTCTATTTTGATCATCGTTGTTATGCCTTTTAGTGTTCCGAGTCCCTCCTGGAACACTGCTTTCGCGTCAGTTAGCATTTATGACAGTCGTCCAGGTGTGACGTCGTCATCCTTTTTGGCATCTACAGTCAGTGCTTGTATGGAATGCCAATCTAGCTGTATCTTCCGGATCCATTCACGTCCTAGTAGTGGTGGTCCTCCATCTGGCAATACATATAGGTCCATTTTTGGTGTTTCCTTGCCGTTATATATAACGTTCACCCTTATTTTTCCTTTGGGGTAGACTTTTTGCCCCGTGTACGTCTTCAAGACAATCTCTGTATCTCTCAAGGGTATATGTGAGAATAGCCACTTGTAGTCCCTTCGATTTATGACTGTTAGGGCTGATCCTGTGTCCAATTCCATTTTCACTTGGACTCCGGCTATCTTGAGCGTGACCCAGATAGTTTGGTGATCCTCCGTTTTGATCACCTTATGTAGTTTCAGACAACCCAGCTCCTTGCTTCCGGAGTCTGTATCACTTTTCTGTTCGTCTGTACTACTCTCCGTCAACTTATGTACCTTCTTGTACTTCTCCTGTGGAGATTTCTTGCTGCTGGTTTTCTTTCCCGACCTGCAGACTCTTGCTATGTGTCCTACTTTCCCACACTGTCTGCACACTTTGTCCTTGAGCCAGCAATCATTATGGTCGCGTGTTGTTCTGCCGCAGCGATAGCACTTCACTGTTCCGTATGACATTTCATTTGTGCCATATTCTTGCGGTCTCCGTTGTATCTCTGCAGAGCCCCGTGCGGCTGCTTCATGTGATACTGCCATGCTGAAAGCCTTGTCCAGCGTAAGATCCTTTTCTGATAGAAGCCGTTTCTGGGTTCCTTCACTTTGAAGCCCACACACAAACTTGTCCCTTAAAGTATCTGCTAGTCCTGTTCCAAACTGGCAGTGTTTCGATAGCTTGCGCAGTTCCGTTAAATACTCAGCATTACTTTCATCTTTATGCTGGTTCCTTTTATGAAACTTAAATCTTTCTGCTATCAGCAGCGGTGTGGGGTTTAAGTGGTCCTGTAGGATTGACACTATGTTTCCAAAATCCTTTTCCACTGGCTTCTCTGGGGTTACTAGGTTTCGCAGTAAGCCATACATTTTTGCACCCATTGAATTCAACAATACTAGCGCTTTCCTCTCATCTGGCACTTCATTCGCCTTGCAGCACACTTCTATGCGTTCGACATACGTCGTCCAATCTTCAACTTCATTGTCGAACGCTGTGATACTGCCAGTCTTCAGCATCCCTGGGTGTGGTTAGACTGGCTCAAAATGGCGTTTTCCCGCGCTCTCCCTTCTCCGCTGCGGCTCAAAATGGCGTTTTCCCGCGCTCTCCCTTCTTCTCTGCTGTGGCTCAAAATGGCGTTTCCCGCGCTCTCCCTTCTTCCCCGCTGACGCTGCTCGGCCCTTGAACACCGGCTGCGCTCTGCGCGTTTTCCTTTCTTCCCCGCTGACGCTGCTTGTCCCTTGAACACCGGCTGCGTTCTGCGCGTTTTCCTGTGCGCCTCTCTCTCTCGTTGACGCTGCTCGGCCCTGAACACTGGCTGCGCCCTGTGCGCTCTACCCTCTCTCTTCTCCCGTCGACGCCGCTCGGTCCTGAACACCGGCTGCGCCCTGTGCGCTCTACCCTCTCTCTTCTCCCGTCAACGCTGCTCGGCCTTTTTCTGTGCCGTCGGTCGGCTCTAGCGCCGCTGTCCGGGAAGGGTCTGCGCCGTACCTGTTGCCAGCCCGTTTCGCTGTACCACCGTGACTGGAGAACCAAGCCCAGCTCTCAACAGCCTCCCCTGCGATGCTCAAGTCTCCACTGGATGGTCGATGCCCGTGCTTCTAGACTCGGCCTTCTTCTTTCACTTTTCTCCAGGTGCGAATCCCTGGGAGGTGATGCAGAGTTGCAGGTAGGTTTGAATCTTCTCGTCGCCAATGTTAGATCCGTGTATCTTGAGGTTGTGTGTCCTTCAATAACTTGACAAGAGACTGTAGGGAACAATCAACAGGTGTTTACTGGATGAGGGTTACTCTAAAACTAACGTACAGACCCCTACTCAGGGTTTATATACAGGTGTGGTCACTGCCGGTACTACAGTATACAGGAGCTGTAAAAAGTCGTTCTCCCCTTAAAGGTACATACACTACACTGGCCTTTTCCGTTTTCATGCATCACTGCCCAGCTTGCACCATTTGCAGAGATCTCTCCATGGCCTCTGCAACATCGAAGGGTGTGTTTACTTGATATCCACTGTTGTGTGTTAATGTCATGCAAATGTTCTCAATTTTCACCCAATCAGAAGACAGTATTTTCAAATATTGATGAATGGAAGAGCCAACATTGCCCAAGTGGTAGTCACAAAATTCTTCTTTGAGTGCAATAAGATGGATGCTATGACGATAGCAAAATACTGCAGATGCTGGAAATCCAAAATAACAACAGAGAATGCTGGAAAAACTCAGCAGGTCAGGCAACATCCATGGAGAGAAATTTGAGTTGACGTTTCGGGTAACACCTGCCCCTATACCACCCCCCTTCCCACTGTCCAGGGCCCAAAACACCCCTTCCAGGTGAAACAGCGATTCACTTGTACTTCTTGCAATCTAGTATACTGTATTCGCTGCTCACGATGCGGTCTCCTCTACATTGGGGAGACCAAACGCAGATTGGGTGACCGCTTTGTGGAACACCTCCGTTCAGTCCGTAAGGGTGACCCCGAGCTTCCGGTCGCCTGTCATTTTAATTCACCGCTCCATTCCCACTCGGACCTCACCGTCCTTGGCCTCTTGTATTGTTCCACGGAAGCTCAACGTAAACTCGAGGAACAGCAAATCATCTTCCGATTAGGCACTTTGCAGCCTTCCGGACTCAATATCGAGTTCAATAATTTCAGATCATAACCTCGGCCTCTATTACTTTTTTCCTTTTAATTTTTTCCACCCCTTTGTTTTGGGTCCTCCTTTCCCCCCCCCCCCCCCCTTTCCTTTTGTTTCTCTCTCTCTCTCACCTGGCAGCTGTCCTTATCCTGCCAGTACACTTCACACCTAATCTCAGCTGCCTTTTGTCTCCATGGGCCCATTACCATCTCATCTGGCTTCTAATACCTTTTATTGTCTCCTTTTCTTCTTTTGTTCGATCGCAGCTTTGCCTTCGATCTTTTTATTTTCTTTCCAGTTTTGAAGAAGGGCTTCAACCCGAAACATCAACTCAAATTTCTCTCCACGGATGTTGCCTGACCTGCTGAGTTTTTCCAGCATGCTCTGTTGTTAAGATGGATGCTACACTGTGTTCCCTTTGTGTATTATGCTAATACAATGTGTGACAACCATTTTATATAATCTCTAGTATTAATGAGAATATATTACATGGGTGGCAGGCAATGTTCCCTCTAATTTTTTTTGGGGTGCCCAGTGTTAAGTATGTGTATTGTATTGAACAATTAACACAAAGACTTAAACGTATAACTCAAACAGGCCTTTACTGGTTGGAGGTAGGGACTGCACATAGGTCTTTACTTCATGCCCACAGGCGGGAACTGAGGGGGATCAGTACCCACAGTACTATTTATACCCCTATGGCCAGGAGTGGTACTGCGTATCACTACGCCCAACAAGTAGTGCAGTCCTGTCCATAGGTTCAAAGTAGCACACATATTACATACACAACATTCCTCCCTTCCTAGCTTTACAGTCATCTCCCCATTTAACATAACGTAATAACATATATACATATATAACTTCAGGTTTACATAACAGAATAACATAGATACATAGATAACTTCATGTCAAAAACAGATCACAGATTCAGTCTCTGCGGAAAACAGTTCACAGATTCAATCTCTGTGGTGTAGTCGGTTCACGTTGCTAGAGTGACTCATTCAATAGTCCTTCCATGGATTTAACAGTTTGAACTTCCGAACTGAATTGGCTCCGTTCGGAGGGACCACGTGTGTGATCTGGTAGAGGTGATAATGGTTCAGATGGGTCATCTTCTGTTTTTACTTTTCCTTTTCTGCTTCTTGGAGACTCTCTGGGCTCCATTGTCAGCTGCCACAGCTGCCAGCTGCATGCGCAGTTCCTCCTTCTCTTCCTCCTGTTTCCGTCGTAGAGCCAGCTTCTCCCGATGTTCCGTAGACTTTTGGTGCTCCTCCATGATTTCTGCACTTTGGGAGTCGAAGTTACAAGCTGGGCAGGACAGGACATCGTAATATTCAGTGTCGTCCTGAGCTAGACCAGTGAGAGGGTCGTCTATTTCCTCCATACCTAGCTGGACGTTAGCCAGCTCTTGTTCCAAATCCAGACATCTTTCCTGAAGAGACTTCTTCATGTGTACCTCTGCATCCAGCTTTTTCTGGGCTTTCAGCAAGTCGTTTACTAGTGACCTCATTTGTGATTTTAATACTTCAACTTCCTTTGGAGATTGATTGATCGGACTATGCAATCCCTCTACCGGAGCAGCTGTTTCAGCGGTCTGTTGTTCTACGTTGACGTGAGTCAGCGTACTTTTGGCATCCAAGGGCTGCTCTGTTGCAGTCATCTCAGTCTGTGTTGCCACCTCAGCTCTTCCAATAACCTTTGAGAGCTCCGAACCCCTTTCGTTTGAATATTGAAGTTCATGTTCAAGTTTTTCCCATTTCAGAGTCCTGTCCTTCAGCATATGCAGGAGTTGGCTGACCGTTAACTCCTCTGACATCAGACGTTTTGTGTGCTCCTGCTCCATTTTCTCCATCAGCTGCTTCTGTTGTCTTTCCAGATTCTCCAACTCTATATCAAAGAACTCTTTCGTTGCATTCAACTCTTGCTCAAAACGGCGAAGCATTTGTTCTAATTGCTGTTGTAGTTTGAAATGGAGTTGAGTTCGAGCCCGGTGTCCCTCAGAAATGGGCACATCAGTAGACTTGCCAGACTCAGAATCCACAGTTAAACTATGTTGTTGTTGCTCAGTGGAATTCTGTGCTGAAACTTTGTCTTTTGCACCTGAGTTGGGCTTACCATCATCCGTTCCAGAGTCTGGGCCGACTATCTTCACCGAGTTCTCACTCGTTATTGTTTGTAGGAAATGCCAGTCCATATTCATTTTCCTAATCCACTCCCGTCCTAGTAGTGGAGGACCTCCTTCAGATATCACATATAAGTCCATTATTTGACTGTCTTCGCCCTTGTGGGCCACTGCAACCTCTATTTTCCCGATGGGGTACACTCTTTGCCCCGTGTATGTTTTCAATATAATCCCCGTATCCTGTAGGGGAATATGTTGGAATAACTTTCCGTAATCTTTCTTATTTATGACCGTCAATGCCGATCCAGTGTCCAATTCCAGTTTTACTTGGACTCCTTCTATCTGAAGAGTGACCCAAATTGTCTGGAGGTCTGCACCCTTACCAGCGTTGAGTACTCTTAAGCTAGCCAGTTCATTACAGCTTAAGCTAGCCAGTTCATTACTGCTAGCGTCTGAATCGGACTCCTGTTCGGTCACCTTGTGTACCTTTGCGTATTTTCCTTGCGGTGACTTCTTGTTGCTGGTCTTCTTCCCTGACCTGCATACTCTAGCTATATGTCCAAGCCTACCACAAGTTCTACATTCTTGGTTTTTAAACCAACACTGGTTCTGATCATGCGTTGTCTTTCCACAACGATAACATTTGCCAGAACTCACACCCAATTTGTGTGCACTGAGCTCCGGTGACCGTAGCTGCATTACTGCCGTGCCTCTCGCTGCGGCTTCGTGTGCTGCTGCCATAGTGACCGCCTTCTCAAGCGTCAGCTCATTCTCCTCGAGCAGTCGCTTTTGTGTATCCTGTTTAAATAAACCACACACAAATTTGTCTCGTAGTGCATCTGTCAATCCCGTTCCAAACTGGCAATATTTCGCTAATTTACGCAATTCCAGCAAATATTCAGCATTGCTTTCATGCTGTAGCTGCCTTCTGTCGTAAAATTTAAATCGTTCCGCTAGCATCAGCGGCGTGGGGTTTAGATGATCTTTCAGGACAGTAACAATCTCATCGAACGTCTTATCCGCCGGTTCATCTGGTGATAACAGGTGTTTCAATTGCCCGTACGTCTTCGCACCCATTAAATTTAATAATGTTAGAGCTTTATCTTGGTCACGAATTTTATTGGCCTTACAATAATTTTTTACTCTTTCAACATATATGGCCCAATCTTCGAGGTCACTATCAAAGGTGCTAATATTCCCGTGTTTAGGCATTGTAGATTTGCAATTTCTCAGATTTTATTTTCTTTACTTGTTATCAAAGATGGCGGCTTCCCGCTCTTGCCGTCGTCCTCCGCCCACAAAATGGCGGTTTTCCCGCGCTTGGCGGTCTTCACCCGTCCCCCGACGCCGTCTCCCTTCAGCCCTCGAGTGCGGCCCTTATCTTCGCCGCGATCGATAGCCCGCGCTGTGCACCGCGACTCTCGCACCTTGAGCTTCTGCAGCCGCCGCGCCTTTCAGTCCGAGTGCGGCTCTTATCTTTGGTCCCGATCGCTGGCCCGGCTGCGCCCCTCACTTCAAAGCGGCCCGGACCTTATCTGCCGATCGCTATCGCCCTACCTCTCTCTCTTCCCCAGTCCTGTCTTTACTCCGGTTCACAAGCTGATGGAGGCTTCAGGGTCCTAATGCCTGTGACTTCCAGTCGCTGGAAGCTGTCAGGATTTCTGCTGCCCTTCAGTTTTGAGTGGGGTGTTGAGGATTGAAACCTCTCTTCAACGTCCTGTCTTTGGACGAAGCCGCCTGGAATAACTGCCGCAGGGTAAGAGCCTGACTCGTCGCCAGTGTTAAGTATGTGTATTGTATTGAACAATTAACACAAAGACTTAAACGTATAACTCAAACAGGCCTTTACTGGTTGGAGGTAGGGACTGCACATAGGTCTTTACTTCATGCCCACAGGCGGGAACTGAGGGGGATCAGTACCCACAGTACTATTTATACCCCTATGGCCAGGAGTGGTACTGCGTATCACTACGCCCAACAAGTAGTGCAGTCCTGTCCATAGGTTCAAAGTAGCACACATATTACATACACAACACCCAGCCCCTTTAACGGGCTGTGCGATCCGTTCAAATTTCCGCACTGGCGCGGTTTTTCCATTGTAGAGCCGTTGAGCGGCCTGCGCGGGACCTCCAGACCGCTGTGCGGCCGTGCGGCTTAACAGGAACATTGGTGGCAGGTATGTTAGCCTCAAGCATCATGAGATGCCTTTCAACTTCAAACTTCCTAAATGGAGATTAATTAAAGGATTCATAGCCATCTTAAGTGCTATTTTTAAAAAGTATTAGGACTGTTGCTTGTGAGTTGGAAACAAGTATGATTGATTTAGCTCTGTGGCTATAAATTCAATGGATTGAATCTTAGCTCCCAAAAACAGGTGGGTTGGGGTCGTGTCAGATGTTGAAATGCAAAAAATCTGAAACAGGAACCCAACCCGCCTTGACCCCAGCCACTTCCAGTTTAAACGGAGGTGGGACAAGGGGTGGGTGACCAATCCGCTCGCGGGAAACAGGTTGGTCATTTAAATATAATCAAGCTGCCCGCCTTCATTTTAACAGGTGTTCTATTTTTAACACATGTCCACCAGGTTTCCCGGGCCTCGGGAAACCTGGCAGCTGCAAGGAGACGAGAAGGGTTGAATCCATACAGTACTGCTTGTGGGCCAGCAGGTCAGGAGTGTTTCCTCCAGGCCCAACAAGCTACCCAGTAAACCCCCCCCTCATGTGATCTGTCTGCTACCACCCCGACCACCATCCGCCCCCCTGACCACCATCTGCTCCCACCGACCACCATCTGCCATCCACGACTTCCATCAGACCCCCCGGACCACCATCGGACCCTCCCGACCACTGTCAGACCACTCTCCTCTGCCTCCCACCCCATGATTGTCACACCCCCCATTGCCCCCCCCCAACGATCTCTCACAACCCCCCCCCCCGCCAATGAGATCTCTCACTCATCCATTACACCTACCTGCTCTCGTAGACTGCAGCCTTGTGAAGCAAACTTCCTGCCTGAATGGCAGCTGGAGGCCAATCGGCCAATCAGGCTGCCTGTGGGCGGGAACCTGACAGAAAAGGCTTAAAGGAGCTCTGCAGTTTAAAACTACAGGACATTCAGGGAAACCCATTCTTCTGGGTATTCTGACCTCACAACAACCCATGCTCCCTCCAACCCCCCGCCCCCCCACCCCCCTCCCGGCACGGAACTCGCCTCCGGGCTAAAATCCAGGCCACTATTTAAAGGTTGTTTTAGAGAAAGAAATCTGTCTGTTTCAGTTGCATACAGTAAGCCATGAACTTGGTGCTAATGCCACAAATTAGCAGTTGGGGAAGGGAAGAAGAAAGAATAGCTAATGATGTATGTGGCAACAAATTCACCATTGCAGTTATGTGGTTGTCGGGATGTATCACATAAAACATTCTAACCTACGTTGGAATGAAATGCACAGTAGAATCTGAGACTGTGCTAAGTGGCATGAAGAGGCTTGCCGCCTGTGCTGATGATTGAAGTCAGAATCATTTATTTCATGTTCAGAATTGTCTCCAAACTGAGGTAAACCTGACTCGAAGGATAGATATTGATTCAAAGAGTGTTTAAAGATACCATTCAGAACATTTTTGATTTTATTTCTATCCAGTTTTGTGCTAGTGACTTGTATTTGTTTGTAGTTTCTATGTCTTACTAAATAAATGTCATGAACTAATTTGACAAATGTAGAATTGAATGTTTTATACAAATTGTACACAGAATAAAACACTAAGGGGGAAAAATTCAGTTGGTTTGCGCCTCCCGTTAGCGCCTTAAGAGGGCGCTAATAGGGCGCAAAGTAACTAGCGCCCGTGCGCACGATGTTTGCGCCGCTCACGAAATTGACTAGACATTTTGCGGTGGCGCTAAACACTACCACCACAATCTCCTGCGCCCGCAGATCGTGACGTCAGTCGAGCGTGTAGCACCCCGGACCGGATATTGAGTGGCGCCCCCTGCCTTACCGCCTGTTGCTAGCAACGACGGGTTGAGGGGAGTGTTTTACAGTCGGGAAGCGACTGGGGGAGCGCTATTTAAAGGCGACTGCTTCCTGCCTTTTTTTGTCGGTGAAATTTTTTCACCACGCATTCTGAGAGAGAGAGAGAGACTTCTGGAGATATTCGATGCTGTGTTGAGGAGTTTTGGGTACTGAGCAGCACTTTGCAGGTTCATTTTCTTTTGATCTTCCTTGCATCGATTTAGAAGAGAATATGGGGGCTGCACTATGAGCTTTTTCCCTGGGCCTCTCCATTGTTCTTTCCAGCAGATTTGATGTACAGGTCTCTCCAGACCTAGATTCAAGGCTGCAATGAGCAGGGTGTGGATGGAGAGCAAGATCGACCCTCCCCTTTAAGAACTGGCCGGCGCCAGTGTGTCTGTGTTCCATTGCTGACTGACATCACATGAGCTTCACCAGCGCTCTGAGTTAGCGCCTCACTCCTCGGCCTTTGCGCCTTAAGACAGGTGTGCAGCGACTGATTTGGCGCTCTAATCACTTCCAGGGGCGATAAAAGCCAAGTTTGCAGTCAGAGGCGATAATTTGCGCCAGGCGCTAAACTTTGCGCCCAGCCGATAATCGCACCCCAAACGGGGCGATACTGAATTTCTCCCCCTAAGTGATACCAGACCTCGTGTCTCACAAGCTAAACAGTGGTTAATTATCTGTCAGCCACTGTTCCTCAAAGTTTAAATGTTTGTATTATGCATTTTGTTTTCTCATTGTACCTGTTCTACCATTTCATTTGTTCTGTGGGAAGTAGCACACAGTACTCCAGGCCTGTTATCCTGTGTAAGTAGTTGTATAGTGCAGTGCTGTATATAATATTGGAACTTCACCTTGGACTAAAATCTGAGGAGAATGGGCAGACCAGGAAAGGGACAGTTGAACAGTGCTCAGAAACCATGCAAGCAGGGAAGCTCTGGTAGATTTAGAAGCAGTGGAATTTTGCCTGTATTGCAATAATGGAAGCCATATGACCCAATGCCATTATTATCCATTTCAAATTCCCACAATATTTGATATTGGTTCATTAGGGAATTTCAGTTCATAAACAAGGCTGTCTTGGACTACTCTTATGGGCCAGCACTGTGAATTTTAATGTTGCTGGCCTGTTTAATTAAGGCACATAAATATGGTGAATTCAGCACAACAAAATATTTATATGTTGCCTTTTAAGATAAAAAATGTCTTACGGTGCTTTACTTGGGGGGTGGCGGCGGAAGGAAAAATAAAATGGATAAAATGAATGGACTCTGAGCCACGGTGTGATAGAAGAGGTGGCCAAAAGCTTGGTTGAAAAGCTGGATTTTGAGAAGTTTTCTGGATCTAGAGGTAGAGAGCTTAGGGATGAAATTCCAGAGAGTTGGACGAAGGTGGCTGAAGGTTTCGCCATCAAGGGTGGGCCAAGGAAGGAGGGGATGCACAGAAGGACTGAAAGGCTTCAGAGAGAACATAAGGTTGGAAGAATATGCAGCTAGGGCAAAGCCATGGAGGGATTTGAAGGTGAGGGCGAAGATTTTTAATTCAATGTGTTTGGGGAGGGAGAAGCACGAAGTGATAGGTTTGCGGGACTTCAGGTGAGCCATGTTGCAACACTGCTGAGTATTTAGCATGTTGAAAATGATGGTGAATAGAGGATAGCAGGCCAGTAAGGAGGATTGTTACAAGTTTCAGGCCAGCACAAGGTTATCGCTTGAGTTCAGCATCATCGGTCTCTCCTGTGAGCGGCCCTCAAGTCCCCAATGATCAGGAATTTACTTTCCTGTGCCACTTGCCACATGTGGCTAATTGGGAAAACAAATGTGGTTAATTGCATTTTTGATTGTGCTTTAACCATTTTATGTGTTTGTTGGTAAAATGCTACAACAAAAAGCAGAATGTGTGCGTGTTTCTGATCGTTGCATGTGCTTCACTTCCTTGGTCACTGCGTTTTGGTTATCTGCTATAATGAGGTGCAACACGGGTGAAAAATTCCAGATTTCAGAAACATGGAAACACCAGCAACATTGGAGAGGAGAGCAATCATCGTGGTCAGCTCGACCATAACTAGGCCAGCAGAAGAAAACAACCCCATCCAATAACGAGCAGCTCCAACGGGGCACTTCATGGCAAAGGGCAAGCAGCATCCAACATTCTGGATGGGGAGCAGGGGCGGGTCTGGCGCGTCTCCCAGCAACCACTGTGAGGCAGTTAAAGTATCACTCGCAACTGCTGGGCAAAAACCTCGATGCTGCACAAAGATGTGTGGCACTGAATGGTGGTAGATGTCTCTTTTGTACGTATATATGTGAAGTGCATTGACCTGTATTGTATGTAAGGCGTTTTCTACTAAAATTAGTGCATGTGGTCGAAACTGTGTCGCCATAGCCATGCCTGTGGCTGCTCAGAGATTCCTGTTAGACAACACTGTCTGAAACTTGCATAAAGATGTTTATTTGAAATGACTACTTGTGCAATACTGTAGCTTGTAAAGTGGCATTATTAGCTTGCAACATTATTAGCTTGCAGCAACGACTTCCACCACAAAAGTGCTCTAACATGAACCAGAACCTCATCTGTTGGTTGCATCATGTCAGTGGACAAAGCTGCATTCAATAAGAGAGGAAGGAGACTGTTGCTCAGCAAGTTTCATACAATAGACTTCGATTCAGAATCGTGTGGTATAAAACTCGGCAGACAACATGGCCCCGATTTTCCCCCAGCCATCGGGCGGGGTTTCAGGCGGGCGGGGGCTGAACATCCCGAATTTGGGTGTCCCGACACCATCCCGCCCAAAACCCCGCCCCACGTAAGTTTCAGGGGTGGCGGGTACCCGCCCCGCACTGGGACCCGCCGAAACCAGGCAGGAAGGGATTAGTGCCAATTAACTGCCTGTTAACAGATAGTTAACAGGCAGTTTTTAGCCTAATCCCTATTTTGAGGGGTTTCGTGTGGGTTTCCCGACAGCTCCAAACCACGCCAGGTTAGAGCAGGCGGGCCGTCGGGTTGAAGGACTTGGAGGGGTCGTGATGTTGGCGCTCAGGTGAGTGATGGGTGCATGAGTGTAAAGATAAGTATGTTTGGTGTGTCTAAAGTGTGTAAAGAACTTTCACTTACCTGTACTTACATTCGCAGCCTTTCTTCCTGTAGCCGTCGGGAGCGCATCACTCAGCCGGAACTGAAAGCTGAACGGCTGCGATCTGTCAAAAGTGACAGCCTTCAGCTTTGAGTGCCGGTAAGAGTTCTAACTGAGTCTGTGCAGAATGACTCATGTCAGAACTCAGACTGTCAGTGTTTGACAGCTTCAAACAGCTGTGAAACACTGATATTTCATCTGTCAACACGTCTTGACAGATGAAATTTCAGTCTGTGACGTCACCTGTTGCCAGGTGGCCCTTAATTGGCCTGCTGAGCCCGCTGGGCGGGCTCAACAAGGTCAATCAAGGGAAAATCGCGCGGATTAACCGGACGTCGAAGTAGGCGGGTCAAAAACCCGAAAGGGGAAGTCCCGCCTTCCTCCCGACAGGTTCGCGAAAATCTACCCCATGTGTCCCCTGTGATGTTTAAACTATAAAAAGGCTGCAGTTCACAGGAAGCTTATGATTCTGAGTGTGTGTGTGTGTGTTTGTTTTTAATCTACTGTTGCTAATTATGATTTCTAGCCTATGCCAAGATTTCTATTTTCTTTGTGCAATTGACATTTAAGCCTCTTTACAGGACTTCATGTGTTTTGCCATGTGGCCAGACACTTGATAAAGCACGATTTGTTATTGACCGGTCAAATCCGGCAAGGATTCCTCACTAAACTCAGCACAGCACACACTTTGCCCAGTTCAGTCCAAAAATGGCGATTGGGGACCTGTGTACATCATAGGACCCCGATTTCATTCTAATTTGTCCTGCCGCCTGACTTGGGCCCACTCTGGCCACCTAGCGTTAGGCCCCTGGAAACATTGCCGCAGCATTGCCCACCCTTTTCGGGGCACTGCTGCTCTCGTTCTGCTGGGCGGGAGACCTGAAAATTCCCCCCCCACTAAAGTTCAAAAGTAAATTTAACAACCTATTCATTACTAAACACAACATGAGCTAATAGTGAAAGGAAATTTGAGAACATCCATTTATTTGCAGCAATGAATGTAAATGGGGGTATCTTCTCCTTAGGCAGTCCCTCGGAACCGAGGATGGCTTGCTTCCACATTAAAAATGAGTTCTCAATGACTGACGAGTCCAATGCGGGACCTACAGTCACTGTCACAGGTGGGGCAGACGGTGGTTGAAGGGACGGGTGGGTGGGGTGCTTCGGTTGACGTGCGCTCCTTCCACTGTTTGCGCTTGGCTTCCATTTGCTCCCGGCGAAGAGACTCGAGGTGTTCGGCGCCTTCCCGGATGCTTCTCCTCCACTTTGTGCGGTCTTGGGCCAGGAATTCCCAGGTGTCGGTGGGGATGTTGCAATTTTTAAAGGAGACTTTGAGGGTGTCCTTGAAGCATTTCCTCTGCCCACCTGGGGCTCTCTTGCTGTGTCGGAGCTCCAAGTAGAGCGCTTGTTTTGGGAGTCTCGTATCAGGCATGCGGACGATGTGGCCCGTCTATTGGAGCTGATCGAGCATGGTCAAAGCTTCGATGCTGTGGACGTTGGCCTGAGCGAGAACACCGACGTTGGTGCGCCTATCCAGCCAATGGATTTGCAGGATCTTGCGGAGGCAGTGTTGGTGGTACCTCTCCAGTGCTTTGAGGTGCCTGCTGTACATGGTCCATGTCTCTGAGGCATACAGCAGGGCGGGTATCACTACTGCTCTGTAGACCATGAGCTTAGTGCCGGGTTTGAGGTCCTGGTCTTCAAACACTCTCTTCCTCAGGCAACCAAAGGCTGCACTGGCACACTGAAGGCGGTGTTGGACTTCATCATCGACGTCTGCCCTTAATGACAGTAGGCTCCTGAGATATGGAAAGTGACCCACGTTGTTCAAGGTCTCGTCATGGATTTTGATAATCGGGAGCAGTACTGTGTGGCATGGGCAGGTTGGTAGAGGCCCTTTGCCTTACGGATGTTTAGTGTAAGGCCCATGCTCTCGTTCGCTCCGGTGAAGGTGTTGACGATGGTTTGGAGTTCGGCCTCAGTGTGCGCAGACGTAAGCGTCATCTGCATACTGTAATTCGATGACAGAGGACGAGACGACCTTGGATCTGGACTGGAGGCAACGGATGTTGAACAGTTTCCCGTTTGTTCTGTAGATTAGCTCCACTCCAGCGAGGAGCTTACTGAGGGTGAGATGGAGCATTGCAGCTAGGAAGATCGAGAAGAGCGTTGGTGTGATGACACAGCCTTGCTTGACCCTGGTCCGTATGTGAATTGGGTCTGTGGTGGATCCGTTGGTCAGGATCATGGCTTGCATGTCGTCGTGAAGCAGGCGGAGGATGGTGACAAACTTTTGAGGGCAGCCGAATTTGAGGAGGACACTCCATAATCCCTCACGGTTGATGGTGTCGAAGGCCTTTGTGAGGTCAAAGAAGGCCATGTACAGCAGTTGGTGCTGTTCCCTGCATTTCTCTTGTAGTTGACACGCGGTGAAGATCATGTCCATTGTGCTCCTTAGTGGGCGGAATCCGCATTGCGACTCTGGGAGGAGCTCTTCAGCCACTGGGAGAAGGCGATTGAGAAGGATTCTTGCGATGACTTTCCCTGTGGCAGACAGCAGGGAGACTCCTCTGTAATTACCGCAATCGAACGTGTCACCTTTCTTGAACATGGTCACGATTACGGCGTCTCTGAGATCCCCTGGCATGCTCTCCTCCTTCCAAATAAGAGAATTCATTACTAAACACAACATGAGCTAATATTGAAAGGAAATTTGAGAATATCCATTTATTGGCAGCAATGAATGTAAACGGGGGTATAGCCAAGTGTACGCACCCTACACTTTTGATCCCTAGCGTGAGCTTGTGCTGTAACAAATGATTTGCGGCCTCAAGGGATCTGGCTAGGCTGCTATTCTGCTTCCAGAACCTTTTCTCATTACTAGTCCTGGTTACAGCTTGTACCTTAATGAGGTTGTTACTGCATCACTCAGGGAGCAGACTCTGCTGTGGGCCGCAAGCGTGAATTCCCAGTCTCACATTCCTAGATCAGAAATTCCTGCCTAACAGAGTGAAGCAGCAGTGTCAGGTACCTGCTGCAGCAGGGATTGCAATCAAAATACCATAAGGCAGGGATAGTGCCTATGTGAACTGAAGGGAGGGAGATACTGTGTAAGATTACATCAGTGAACTGAAGGGAGGGAGATACTGTGTAAGATTACATCAGTGAACTAGGGAGCAGGAGATACTGGGGAAGATTACATCAGTGAACTAGGGAACAGGAGATACTGGGGAAGATTACATCAGTGAACTAGGGAGCAGGAGATACTGGGGAAGATTACATCAGTGAACTAGGGAACAGGAGATACTGGGGAAGATTACATCAGTGAACTAGGGAGCAGGAGATACTGGGGAAGATTACATCAGTGAACTAGGGAGCAGGAGATACTGGGGAAGATTACATCAGTGAACTAGGGAGCAGGAGATACTGGGGAAGATTACATCAGTGAACTAGGGAGCAGGAGATACTGGGGAAGATTACATCAGTGAACTAGGGAACAGGAGATACTGGGGAAGATTACATCAGTGAACTAGGGAGCAGGAGATACTGGGGAAGATTACATCAGTGAACTAGGGAGCAGGAGATACTGGGGAAGATTACATCAGTGAACTAGGGAGCAGGAGATACTGGGGAAGATTACATCAGTGAACTAGGGAGCAGGAGATACTGGGGAAGATTACATCAGTGAACTAGGGAACAGGAGATACTGGGGAAGATTACATCAGTGAACTAGGGAGCAGGAGATACTGGGGAAGATTACATCAGTGAACTAGGGAGCAGGAGATACTGGGGAAGATTACATCAGTGAACTAGGGAGCAGGAGATACTGGGGAAGATTACATCATGGAGCGTGAGAGGGAAAATGCCTCTGTAAATGAGGGGTATTAGATGGGAAGCGTGCCTCTGAGGATGTAGTTGGCTTTAAGATGGGGAGAGAATAACTATCCAGGTAGCATTTGGAGCGGTAATAATCTGGTTGATTTGAATATGGCTAAACGAAAATGTCATTTATCTTCTCTATTTGTTTAGATTTATCAATCATGAAATAAAATTAACCAAAAAAAGTTATTTTAATTTAAAATGTAATTTTCTAGGGATCACTCCCCCTAGATTTCCCTTAGACATTCACATTCCAGTGGTTTTGGGGGAGGGGGTTTGTGCAAGCAGTATTTGAAGGAATATATACAATTCTACAGTAGATGCCTACACCCTGCTTACAGCTGTAATCTAGATCATGTATTTGGCTCAGAGCAATTTTTACCCAGTTGATTGTCTATGATGGCAGGTTTAGAATTTCTGCCCTGCAGATAATTAATGTAGTAAAACAGAATGTCAGATTTAAAGCAGTGCACAGGAAACCACATTCTCACTTTGCTTTCTAGATCAGATTTTCCCTGTTTCAAACATGGATAATAATTAACTTTCTTATGTTTACTGTTATTTGTCTGAATAAATAAATCATTCAAAGTTCAAGATTTCCAATGATCCATTAACTAACTGCTGTGTTGTTATTGCTGTCCCATGTCCAGTCTTTCAAATGGCATAACATGGAGTGAGCAGAAATTGGTTATGGCCTGTTGTCGAGCTCCTCAGGAGGGCTGTGGAGCACGCCTGCTCCTCCTGGTGACAAAGGAAGGTTTTTAAAAACAATAAAATGTACCTTTTGGTGGCATCCACTGTGTTGTGTCTGGGTATAATAAGATACAGACTGCAGGAGAAACGGTACAACAGGTGTTTACTCAATGTGGCTCACAGTGGAACAGCTTGTACAGATTACTACTCGGTGCTATATACAGGTGTGGTCACTGCCGGTACTACAGTGTACATGAGCTGTAAAAAGTAGTTCCCCCCTTAAAGGTATATACATTACAATTCCTCCCCTTTTAGATTAACAGTACCATAACACTCATTTAACAATTAAATATCAAACTAATTACAATTAACACTTTTAACATGCAACATTAGCTGAAATTAGTCTATTTATATATTCAGTCTTTGGGGAGGCCTCCTGATCCTTTCTGGATAGCGCCTTTCCCGAGTGTCTTGCTCTTGGTGCGGAGGCGATTCTGGCCCCCTGTTGTCGATTGGTTCATCAGCTTCCGATGCTACTGTTTCTGGGGTAGATGCGACCTGTGCGTCGGGTTCATCACCAGGTACGTATGGGCGAGGCATGGGGTTGACTTGTTCCTGTGACTCTAGGATCTGGTCAGCATAGCGTCTCACGATGCTCTCCCCAACGTCCACTGTGTACATTAGTGGGCCCTGCCGTGTGCATATCGTTCCTGGCTGCCATTTTTCTGTTCGGTAGTCGCGGGCCAAGACTGGTTGCCCTACATTAAAGCTCCTTGTTGGCTTCTCATGGATCTGCTGGAATTGCTTACTCTCAACATCTCTTCGTACGTTTGGTCTGAGCAAATCCAGGCGAGATCTTAACCTTCGGTTAAAGAACATCATGGCTGGGGCCTGGTTGGTGACTGCATGTGTCGCATTCCGGTAGGCGAACAGGAAATTGTCCACCTTGTGCTGCAGCGGAATGTTCTCATTGTACATAGCCTTTATTGCCTTCTTAAAGGTTTGTACGAACCTCTCAGCCAATCCATTTGTGGCTGGATGATACGGGGCGGATGTGTAATGCCTTACCCCATTCTTTTTCAAGAACCTCCGGAACTCTTCGGACACAAACTGTGGTCCGTTGTCGGAGCAAATCTGTTCTGGCAAGCCATTCCTGGCAAAAATGGTCCATAGGACTGCAATAGTTTTCTCCGTGGCGGTGGAGGACATTTTGATGACCTCAGGCCATTTCGAGTGCGCATCCACGGCTATTAAAAACATTGAGTCCATGAATGGACCAGCAAAATCAATATGCACCCGTTGCCATGGAGATGAGGGCCACTCCCATGGGTGTAGAGGGGCCTGTGGTGGTGCATTTTGGACTTTCTGGCATCCTGAGCAGCTCTTGGTCAGGTCCTCAATTTGTTTATCGATTCCCGGCCACCACACAAGCCCTGGCTAGGCTTTTCATTTTTACCCCTCCCAGATGACCCTCATGAATCTCATTGAGCACTCTATCCCTTAACTTGGGTGGAATTACCACTCGGGATCCACACATCAAGGTCCCCCGGCACACTGACAGCTGTTCTCTCCTTGTCGAGAATGCTGGCAACAGTGAGTCGCCATGTGCTGGCCATCCCTTCACCGTCAAATCATATACCCGAGACAGTGTCGGGTCATTTCGGGTTTCCTTTTCGATACAAGCGTTAGTTACCGGTAGGTATTCAACTATAGTCGAATGGAATATTTCGACAAGATCCACTGCTGGTGCTTCCTCCACAGTAGGCAGTGGCAGGCGTGATAGCTCATTAGCATTTCCATGCTGTTTCGTGCCCTTATATTCAATCTCATAGTGGTGCGCTCTTAGAAAAAGTGACCATCTTTGTAGTCGTTGCGCAGTCATCACCGGAACGCCCTTCTTCGGATTAAAAATGGAGACAAGAGGTTGGTGATCAGTCAGCAAGGTGAATTTCTGCCCGTGCAGATAGTGATTGAACTTTTTCACTCCCCACACTAGGCTGAGGGTCTCCCTGTCAATCTGGGCATAGTTACGCTCGGCTGAGGTTAGTGATCGTGACGCAAAGGCTATTGGCCTCTCCGAGCCGTCCGAGAATTTGTGCGACAGCACCGCTCCAATGCCGTAGGTGATGCATCACATGCCAACCGAATTGGTAATGCTGGGTTGTAATGGGCCAATACCTCTTTTGATGTGATTAGTGTTTTGCTCTTCTGGAAAGCTCATCTACATTTGTCACTCCACTTCCATGGCACCCCAGTTTGCAGTAGGGTGTTCAGTGGGTGTAGTATTGTGGACAAATTTGGCAAGAACTTATGGTAGTAGTTTACCAGCCCGAGGAACGACCTCAGTTGTGACACATTTTCCGGTGCTGGAGCCTTGACTACTGCCTCAATCTTCTCTAGGGACTTATGTAACCCCTCTTTATCGATAACGTGGCCACAATACGAGATCTGTTTTCTAAAAAACTCGCATTTGGGGCGGTTAGCTCGGAGCCCATATTCCTGCAATCTAGTGAGCACCTGCTCCAGGTTGACAAGGTGATCACTGTCATTTTCGCACGTGACCAGGATGTCGTCCAAATAACACTGGGTCCCTGGGATCCCTTGCAGGACTTGTTCCATTGCCCTCTGCCAAATAGCCGGAGCTGATGCTACCCCGAATACCAGCCGGTTGTATTGGTAGAGACCTTTATGGGTGTTGATTGTGAGGTATTTTTTTGATGCTTCTTCTACCTCCATTTGCAGATACGCTTGGGCCAGATCAATCTTAGTGAAGCGTTTCCCTCCAGATAGCGAGGCGAAAATATCTTCAATCCGCGGAAGTGGATATTGTACGGTGTGAAGGACCGGGTTCACTGTTACCTTAAAGTCCCCACAGATGCGAACCTTCCTTGGTTCCCCAGGCGTGCTGCTCAACGACTTTTTCATCACAGAGACGATGGGTGTAGCCCACTCGCTCCAGTCTACCTTGGACAGTACACCTGAACGTTCCAGACTCTCCAGCTCTGCTTCGACGGCTGGGCGGATTGCATAAGGTACCGGTCTGGCCTTAAAAAATGTTGGGCTTGCGTTTTTTTCAATTGTAATCATCGCTGTCATGCCTTTTAGTGTTCCGAGTCCTTGCTGGAACACTTCTTTCGCGTCAGTTAGGATCTTTGACAGTCGCCCAGGTGTGACGTCGTCATCCTTTTTGTCAGCCACAGTCAGTGCCTGTATGGAATGCCAATCCAGTTGTATTTTCCGGATCCATTCACGTCCCAGTAATGGTGGTCCTCCATCATGCAATACATACAGGTCTAGTTTTGGTGTTTCCTTACTGTTATATATAACGGTCACCCTTATTTTTCCTTTGGGGTAGACTTTTTGCCCCGTGTACGTCTTCAAAATAATTTTTGTGTCTCTCAAGGTTATGTGTGAGAATAGCCGCTCGTAGTCCCGTCGGTTCATGACTGTTAGGGCTAATCCTGTGTCCAATTCCATCTTTACCTGGACTCCTGCTATCTTGAGAGTGACCCAAATGGTTCGGTGATCCTCCGTTGTGATCACATTATGTAGTTTCAGACAACTCAGTTCCCTGCTTTTGGAGTCGTTATCACTCTTTTGTTCGTCTGACCTATTCTCCGTCATCTTATGTACCTTCTTGTACTTTCCTTTGGCAGGTTTCTTATTGCTGGTTTTCTTTCCCGACCTGCAGACTCGTGCTATGTGTCCTACTTTTCCACACTGTCTGCACACTTTGTCTTTGAACCAGCAATCATTCTGGTCGTGTGTTGTTCTGCCGCAGCGATAGCACTTCTCTGTTCCATATGACATTTCGTTTGTGCCATATTCTTGCGGTCTCTGTTGTATGTCTGCAGCGCCCCGTGCTGCTGCTTCATATGATACCGCAATGCTGAAAGCCTTTTCCAGCGTAAGGTCCTTTTCAGATAAAAGCCATTTCTGGGTTCCTTCACTTTGAAACCCACACACAAACTTGTCCCTTAAGGTATCTGCCAGTCCCGCTCCAAACTGGCAGTGTTTCGATAGTTTGCGCAGTTCTGTTAAATAATCAACATTGCTTTCATCCTTATGCTGGTTCCGTTTGTGAAACTTGAATCTTTCTGCTATCAGCAGCGGTGTGGGGTTTAAATGTTCCTGTAGTATCGTTACTATGTCTTCAAAACTCTTTTCCATTGGCTTCGTTGGGGTTACTAGATTTCGTAATAAACCATACGTCTTTGCACCCATTAAATTTAACAATTCCGACGCTTTCTTGTCATCTGACACCTCATTTGCCTTGCAGTACACCTCTATTCGCTCGACATATGTAGTCCAATCTTCGACTTCATTGTCAAATGCGGTGATACTGCCACTCTTCGGCATTTTGGGTGTGGTTTAAAATGGCGTCTCCCAATGGCTTAAAATGGTGTCTCCCGCGCTTTCCTTCCTCCCCCGCTGCTGCCAACGCCACTCCCAGCGGTTCTCGTGGCAATGGTGGCGCCCTGTAGGTTTCGCACGCTTCGCCTGCGCTGCTGCCAACGCCGCTCTCTGCGGTCCTCGTGGCAATGGCGGCGCCTCGCGGATTTCTGCGCATCTCTCTCTCCCTCTCTTCGACGCTGCTCGGTTCCTGAACACCGGCTGTGCCCTGTGCGCTCTGCCCTCTCTCTCTCCCCCGTCGACGCTGCTCGGCCCTTTGCTGTGTCGCTCGGTCGGGCTCTAGCCCGCCGCTGTCCGGGAAGGGTCTGCGAACTACCTGTTGCCAGCCCGTTTCGCTGGACCACCTCGACTGGAAAGCCAAGCCTGGCTCTCGACAGCCTCCCCCGCAATTCTCGAGTCTCTGCTGGATGACTGGGCGGTTGCCCGTGGTCGACGCCCGAGTCTCTGGCCTTGACCTCCAATCCACTGATCTCCAGGAACGAATCCCCGGGAGGTGATGCAGAGTTGCAGGTAGGTTCGAACTTGCCTTGTCGCCAATGTTGTGTCTGGGTATAATAAGATACAGACTGCAGGAGAAACGGTACAACAGGTGTTTACTCAACGTGGCTCACAGTGGAACTGCCTGTACAGATTACTACTCAGTGCTATATACAGGTGTGGTCACTGCTGGTACTACAGTATACATGAGCTGTAAAAAGTAGTTCCCCCCCTTAAAGGTATATACATTACACACTGCATAGACCACAGTGGTTGCACACTGAAATTGCCCATCAAAACACCCATTTTACGAAAGAATGTAGATTTTGGTGGGTGAGGTTATAGTACTGGAGGCAATTCTATTTCTCTCTCTCTCCTCTTAGGCAGTCCCTCGGAACCGAAGATGACTTGCTTCCACGTTAAAAATGAGTTCTCAGGTGACTGATGAGTCCAATGCGGGACCTACAGTCTCTGTCACAGGTGGGGCAGACGGTGGTTGAAGAGGCGGGTGGGTGGGGTGCTTTGAGATGCCTGCTGTACAAGGTCCATGTCTCTGAGGCGGGTATCACTACTGCTCTGTAGACCATGAGCTTGGTGCCGGGTTTGAGGTCCTGGTCTTCAAACACTCTCTTCCTCAGGTGACCGAAGGCTGCACTGGCACACTGAAGGCAGTGTTGGACTTCGTCATCGATGTCTGCCCTTGTTGACAATAGGCTCCCGAGGTTTGGAAAGAGGTCCATGTTATCCAAGGCCTTGTCATGGCGATTACTGAGATGTAGAAGGGCAATATTATGGAGGGATTTGAACATAAGCATAAAAATTTTAAACTTGAGGTACTAGGGGACTGGGAGCCAATGTACACCAGTGAGGGCGGGGGTGGTAAGAAAACAAGACTTGGTGTTGGATAGAATATGGACAGTTTGGATGAGCTGAAGTTTATAGATGGTAGAGGATGGGAGGCTGGCCAGGAAAGCATTGGAGTAATTGAGTCTGGAGGTGACAAAGACATGGCTGAGGGTTTAAGCAGCACATGGGCCTAGGTACGGATGGAGGTGTGTGATGTTAGAGGGAGAAGTAGGTGATCTTTGTGATGGAGAGGATATCGGGTTAGAAGTTCAGCTCAGGGTTGAATAAGATGCCAATGTTGTGAAAAGTCTAGTTCAGCCTGAAACAACAGCTGGGAGAGGGCTAGAGTTGATGGCAAGGATATAAGGTATAGGGGGAGAAATTCGGTGGAGCCGCAAACGGGGCGCCAAGCTCGCCTGGGCGCCGGAATTAGCGCAGCGATCGGAGCAGTTGCGACCACCGGAAATTCAGCTTGAACGCCCCAAGAGGGACACGGGGTGAGGCTCAAGGCTCTCCGCGTCCCTCTTAGGGTGCTGAAACTGAATATCGCAGTGCAACGTGCCGCAGCGCCACACGCTGCGGCACGGCGCACTGCGGTACTGCAGGCCTTCCTCCGATTCTTAAGGGGGAGGGGCCTGCACCAGCGCGATCAGAGATCGCGAGCGCCAGCAAAAGAGCCCGGCACCGAGGAGAAGTGCCGGGCTCTCGGAAAACAGGCGGCACTGCCGCGGGGGGAGATCAGGAGGCCGGGGACGGAGGTGCTGGCAGGCGGCCGCCAAAAAAACGGCCGCCCCGCACCTCCACCTTAATTTGCGCCACTGCCACCACAGGTAGGCCCCATGAACCAGGCGCGATTTGCGAACGGCGCTACAGAGGCGGGCGCTACCGAATATCAAGATCGGGGCGGTAGTGGGGCGCTGCGCACACCGATGACTTCATCAGTGGCGGCGCAGCGCAACAGGCTAACGCCGCCATTAGCGCCCCAGCTAAATATCACGGGAGGCGTGGCCAGTGGCGCTAAAGCCACTGAGTGCCCTCTTCAGGCGCTAACTGGTAGCGCAGCCCACCAAATTTCTAGGCCATAGAGTTTGGTGTGGGGGCTGAACACGATGGCTTCAGTCTTCTCAATGTTTAGTTGGTGGAAATATCTGCTCATCCAAGACTGGATGTCTGACAAGCAGAGGTAGTGGAGCGGAGAGGTTGAGAGAGGTGGTGGGAGATGTAGAGCTGGGTGTCATTCGCATACATGTGGAAGATGACGCCATGTCTGAGGATGAGTGGCAACATGTAGATGAGGAAGAGGAGAAAGCCAAGGATGGATCCTTGGGAGACCCCCAGGGTGATGTTGCAGGGGTAGGAAGAGATAGTATTGTTGGAGATGTTCTGGCTATGATCAAATGGGTAAGAGCAGAACCAGGCAAGGTCCCACCAAGGTGGACAATGGAGAAAAGGTGTTGGAGAAGAATAGTGTAGTTGACCATGACTAGAAGGGATAATGCACCATGGTCACAGTCACAGAAAATGTTTTGGTGACTTTGGTTATGGCCATTTCAATGCTGTGGGTAGGGCAGAAGTATAATTGGAGGGATTCAAACAGGGATTTGTGTGAGAGGTAGGCCCAGATCTGGGAGGCAATACAATTTTAACGGACTTTGGAAAGAGAAGTGAGGTTAGAAATGGGATAGTGGTTTGCAAGGACCGAGAGGGTCAAGTGTGGGTTTTTTGAGTTGGTGATGATGGCTGTTTTGAAACGAAAGGGTATAGTACTTGAAAAGAAGAAACCATTTACAATGGCCCGTATTTTCTGATCGCAGGCCTCCCGCGGGCGGAGCCTGCGATCTGGAAAAATCTACGCCCTTACCTGAGGGCTCCCGGGATGCACAAGCTTCCACTCCTGGGCCTCTCCAAACTGCAAGTGCACAGGGCCCACGTATCCCAGAGGCGCAGGCAGTTCACAGCGTTCCTGGGATCACGTGGATCATGGGGAGCCAATCAAAGAAGGGAATCTCCCTTCATACACTTGACAGGAAGACCTGTCAAATATATGAATGGAGATCACCCCAAAAACATAGTAATACTTTTTTTTTAATCACATTTTTAAAATGACTTGAAATTACAATAAATTAAATATTTTAAACAAATAATTAAAGTTTTTTATGGGGCTAAATATAAACTTGCCTTTTTTAAAGTATTTTTAAATGATAAATCAGAATTTTTTTTTATTTTTTTTACTTTTTTCAACTCTTATCCTGGTAAAAGCAGGCCTTACGCGTAAGAATTGTAAGGGTTTTCTGCGGGCAGAGGGTCTTCAAAAAGCGGAACTATCCGCCCGCAGAGGCCCTTCTCCCGGGCAGCCGGAGGATCTGTCAAGAGGCTTCTTGACAGATCGGAAATGCCGTTTTTTCAGCGCATGCGCTGTGCATGCCTGAAACCGGCATTTCCGATGTCCCTACGGGTGGGTACACAGCGCGTACCCACCCATAGGGATCGGAATATCTGGGCCACTGTCAATTAGTATGGGGGCCCGGAAGTGAATCTGGGTAATTGGCAATTTTGTGGGGATGGGGTTGAGGGAGTAGGAGGTGTGTCCTATGGATGAAATGATCTCAGAGAGCACATGGGGGAAGATGGCTGTGAAATAATAGTGATGGGAGATTCAGGGCTAGGGAGGGAGACTGGGGTGAAATTTGGCTTCATGGGAAAGGAGAAGTGAGGTTAATGAGCAGGGTCAACTGAATGGATACTGTCTCTTGGTGACAAAGCCATAAGCTCCTTGCACTTATTTTTTGATGTGGAGGTGACAGGAAGGCTGTTGGTAGTGGGGGGAAAACGAAGCTGGGGTTATCTTTGTTCTCCAATATGATGTTGTCCATAATCCTTATGTAATACACAGCAATACAAGTGCATAGTTATAACCAAATTCTGTATTTTAAAATGCCATTCTAGTTTTACATCTACAATAATACAGTACCATTAAGTTGTGTCATACCAATAAGATCACTTTTATATGACTGTTCCTGCCTTATCCTGATAATCTACCACGTAATCCATATTCCGGTGAGGACTTTCTGTGCTCTACCCCAAGACTTGAGTACATAACACTCCAAGTAACAAGGGTGTTCTGCATTGTCTAAGGTCTCAGAGAGCACATGGGGGAATGACCTATTAAAGCACAGTTCTGCCTGCCCGTTTCAATGGTTCAGCTGAATGCTGAAGATCCCATGGCATTATTTGAAGAACAGCCAGGAATTCTCCAAGTGGTTTGCCCTGCCCTATGTTCCTCCCTCAACCAGCATCACTTTTTGTTGGGAAAAAATATCAGATTAGCTAATCATTGATCTCAGTGCTGCTTGTGGGGACTTGCTGTGTGCAGAAGCAGCTATCACATTAGCCTACACAGCAGTCCACTCACGTCGAAGTAATTTAGCATATAAGAAGTGCTTTGAGATGTTTTTAGTGAAGAGATAAGATGTTATATAAATCAAAGTCGTTTCCTAAATGTCAGGCTGTAAATCTTTGTACCATTATTTCCTGGATTTCCTATCAAAAAACTCAGCAGCATTCAAGGAAAACTAATCACTGAGGAGGAGCAGGAAGTACTAATGAAACTCTGCCGTGGATGGGTTTGAGTTTTTTTAATTGTCGCTTGAGAGAAAAGATTCCCTCTTTCAGTGAAACTAGGTTCTGCATTTACCAGCCAGAATTCACCAAAGTGGCTATTCATGTTTGAGCCTATTTCCTGTGGAACATTATAGCTGTGCTTGATTCTAGCCTGACTCCAGGCTAGCAAGAGCATTTTCCAGTGGGTGTCAATGTATAATGATCAGGAGTGAGAACTCTGGCAGTTTCTTATATTTTTCTCCTCCTTCCTTCCCCTGCTCTTCCTGATAAGACGGAGACCAATTGTAGTGCCCCGTTACCATCTCCGCTAATTCCACAGGTACCAATGATCAACCTTCCTGGTCCTTAAGGCTCAGTTCCACTATGGAGAGTCTGTTTTCTTACTGAGCCATTAAATGAGTTTCTTTTTCCTTGAAAGTTTGAAAGCCCTACCATTAGTAATTTCAGTTTGAATGCCTTCTGCTTACTGACCAGTAGTTACTGCCAGAAATTTAAAAACAAAACAACTGCCAATATAGTGATAAAATTGACTGATGCAGACTCCCTGAAGGGAAAATGACTTGAGAGGTCAGTGTAAATGGACAATCCATATTCAATCTTACCTTTTGTAGTGGAATTCAGAATCTGAACTGACTGCAAAATAAATTAGACAATGAGTAATTGCATCTGATATAGCTGGCGTTCCTCAAATATAGCTTGGATCCATAATCCTGTGTAATGGTACAGGCTTGTACCTCCACCTTGACTATTACAACTGTGCCCATCTTTGGCATTATTGTTTCAGATGTGCTTCATGCCTGACGAGCCTGGTTGAATTTTTTGAAGTGGACAGGGAATTGTTTATGGATGTTATTTATATGGACTTCCAGAAGGCATTCGATAAAGTCCCTCATAAGAGACTGTTAGCTAAATTTGAAGCTCATGGAATTGAAGGCAAATTATTGACCTGGTTAGGAAATTGGCTGAGCGGCAGGAAACAGACAGTAGGGATAATGGGCAGATACTCTAATTGGCAGGATGTGACTAGTGGTGTCCCACAGGGATTTGTTTTGGGGCCTCAACTATTCTTCTCTTCTTAGGCAGCCCCTCGGAACCAAGGATGACTTGCTTCCACATTAAAAATGAGTTCTCAGGTGACTGATGAGTCCAATGCAGGACCTACAGTCTCTGTCACAGGTGGGGCAGACGGTGGTTGAAGGGGCGGGTGGGTGGGGTGCTTGGGTTGACGTGCACTCCTTCCGCTGCTTGCGTTTGGCTTCCACTTGCTCCCGGCGAAGAGACTCGAGGTGTTCGGCGCCTTCCCCGATGCTTCTCCTCCACTTTGTGCAGTCTTGGGCCAGGGATTCCCAGGTGTCGGTGGGGATGTTACACTTTTTCAAGGAGGCTTTGAGGGTGTCCTTGAAGCATTTCCTCTGCCCACCTGGGGCTCTCTTGCCGTGCCGGAGCTCCGAGTAGAGCACTTGTTTTGGGAGTCTCGTATCGGGCATGCGGACAATGTGACCCATCCATTGGAGCTGATCGAGCATGGTCAAAGCTTCGATGCTGGGGATGTTGGCCTGAGCAAGAACACTGACATTGGTGCGCCTATCCTGCCAATGGATTTGCAGGATCTTGCGGAGGCAGCATTGGTGTACCTCTCCAGTGCTTGGAGGTGCCTGCTATTCACCGTATTTATTAATGACTTAGATGACGTGATAGAGAGCCACATATTCAAGTTTGCCAATGACACAAAGATAGACGGCATTACAAGCAGTGTAGATTGAAGCATAAAATTACAAAGAGATATTAATAGATTAAGTGAATGGGCAAAACTGTGGGAAATGGATTTCAATATTGGCAAGTGCGAGGTCATTCACTTCGGACCTAAAAATGATAGATCAGAGTACTTTGTAAACGGTGAAAAGCTAGAAACAGTGTAGGTCCAAAGAGACTTCGGGGTCCATGTACATCGATCATTAAAATGTCATGGACAGTATTATCTTCATTAATAACTAGACATTCTTATTATGAACAGCTAGCTTCTAGCTAGTCATTTATTCAGTACACGTTCTCTAGGTACAGCATCTGTAGAGATTCAGCATGTGTACTTCTGTGTGCAGGCTTCCATCTTGACTACTGCCTTCTGGGTAGCCTAGTGCATCGTGGGTAGTGTAGTCTTAAACACATACAACTAAATATACAGCTCTATACAGCTCTACGGCTCCATCTGGTGTACCACTCTAGAATGACATGTTATTGATCATTACGTCCCCCTTTCTTTGAGGTTAACAAAATCATATCAATCAACATCAATTAACTTTCAAGAAAAACGATAAAGATGATATCAGTAACACTTTTGCTAGTGCTCTATAAACATAAACATTTTCAAAGCTTTACTTTATACTCAAAGATTAAGTCTATCAGGCTTTTTTACTTCACGTGTGGATCTTCTTAACACAGGTAAGTCTGATGTGTTTTCATGAGATTGTTCTGGTGGTGAATGACAAGATTCAGTTGCGGCATTGTCATCGATTTGCTGTTGGATAGTTTCTTGTGTTTTTAGGAGGGAACGGCGGTTCCTCCTGAGAATCTGTCCTTCCTCAGTTCTAACAGTACTTCCTCAAGAACTGTAGCTTTCCTGTTCCATGCATCTGGATCCTCAATCCTGACAACATCATCCCTTGTCAATGGTTTTAGAGTTTTGGATGACTTGTCATAGTATGATTTCTGATTCAGCTTTAACAGTTGAAGTCTCTGTCTCAGTTCCTTACTTTGCTGTTCTTTTGCACAGCAGGGTAGCGTGGTGCGCAACTTGTGACCCATTAGTAGTTCAGCAGGTGAAGAACCACAGTCTAAAGGTGAGGCTCGGTAGCTCAGCAGGGCGAGATAAGGATCAGACTTGCTTTCTGTCGCTTTCTTCAGTAGCTGCTTGAGAACTTGAACACCTTTTTCTGCCTTACCATTTGACTGAGCATACAAAGGACTGGATGTGATGTGCTGAAAGTCATAATGTGCTACAAACTGTTGCCACTCCTTACAGTTGAAGCACGGACCATTGTCGCTAACGGCAATCCTGGGAATTCCATGTCTGGCGAAGATGGATTTCACATGCATTATGACACTGCTTGCTGTAGTGCTTGAGAGCAGCGCCATCTCAGGATAGTTAGAATAGTAGTCAATCACTATTAGATATTCTTTACCTTTCAAATGAAAAAGGTCCATACCAACCTTTTGCCATGGTGCTGTTGGTATGTCAGCTACTATCATTGGTTCCTTTGCTTGTTTGTTTTGGTGTTTCTGACATGTCTCACATTTGCCTATCGTGTTCTCAATGTCCTTATTTATGCCAGGCCAATAAACAGTGTCTCTTGCTCTCCTTTTGCATTTTTCAATTCCGAGGTGTCCCTCATGAATCCTTTTGAGCATGTCTTGACGTAGAGCCTGTGGAATGACTGTTCTGTTTTAGTAATAGCCCACTTGCGACACTCAATTCTGACCTTATGTGAAAGTATTTTGGACAGGAACCTTTTGGCCAACCATGATGAATGTTCGCTATTACTGTTTGTAATACTGTATCATTTACTGTTTCTTCTGCTATTTGCTTTGATTTTGTGTCTGACACGGGCAGTGCAGCATAATCATATAATCATAATCAACTTTATTGTCATTGTTAGTGCACAAGTGCAGTACAACGAAATGTAGGCTTGCGGCTCCCGAGAGTGTACATTTAGATTAAGACATTTAAACATTCAACATACATTTGGCTTGTAATACATTAACATAAACATAACCATAATAAAGTGCATTGGCAGATGTGCAGGCTTTAGAGTTTATTTGTGGAGTTCAGTAGGATGACAGCCCTGGGAAAGAAGCTGTTCCTAAATCTGGTCGTACGGGTGCGAATGCATCTGTAGCGTCTCCCTGATGGCAGGAGGGCGAACAGACTGTGGCTGGGGTGGATAGGGTCTTTGATGATGGACCGTGACCTCCGTAAACAGCGTTTCTGGTATATGTGCTCTATGGTCGGTAGCCGGGTGCCGGTAATGCGTTGGGCAGTTTTGACTACCCGCTGCAGGGCTTTCCGGTCATAGTAGCTACAGCTGCCATACCATACTGTGATACAGTTCGTCAGGATGCTCTCTATTGTGCAGCGGTAAAAGTTAGAGAGGATCAGGGGTGACAGGTTACATCCCTTCAGCCTCCTTAGGAAATATAGACGCTGCTGGGCCTTCTTCACCAGAGAGGAGGTATTGAGGGACCAGGAGAGGTCTTCCATGATGCGGACTCTGAGGAACTTAAAGCTGTCCACCCTTTCCACCACAGCCCCATTGATGTGGATGGGGGTGTGACTTCCGCCTTTAGACTTCCTGAAGTGCACAATGATTTCTTTGGTTTTCTTGACCATACTCACATGAACATCCACGTCTTCTTCAGTAGAGCTCACATGACTCATTGTGGGTGCTCGGGATAGTGCATCTGCTAACACTATGTATTTGCCTGGTGTGTAGATCAGTTCAAAGTGATATCTTTGCAGCTTCATCATGAGTCGTTGAATCCTTGAAGACATCTCATTCAGGTTCTTTTTTATGATGGCAACCAGTCTGTCTCAACTGTGAAGGTGGGAAGTCCATATATGTAGCCATGGAACTTTTCTAATCCAACTACCAAGCCTAGACATTCCTTTTCAATCTGGGCATATCGACACTCAGTATCAGTCATAGACCTGGAGGCATAGGCAACAGGCTTCCAATCTTCACCCTCTGCTTGTAGCAAGACCGCGCCTAGGCCATCTTTTGATGCATCCGTTGACACTTTGATTCTCTTTGTCGGATCAAAGAAAGTGAGTACAGGTGTGGTTGTCAGCACTGTTTTGAGGTTCATCCACTCTTGTTCATGTCTTTCTGTCCATGCAAACTCATTTGTTTTATGTAGCAGGTCTCGCAGACAGGCTGTCTTGGCTGACAAGTTAGGAATGAACTTTCCAATGAAGTTTATCATCCCCATGATGCATAGTACTCCTTTTTTGTCAGTGGGTCGGGGCATTTTGAGTATGGCGTTTACTTTTTCCATATCTGGCTCTATTCCTTTACCAGATAGATTATCACCTGGGAAAGTGACTTCCTGGACGCCAAACTGACACTTGGCTTTGTTGAGCTTCAGTCCATTCTGGCGTATGCTCTGTAGCACTTTAGTCAGTCTCTCATTGTGTTCTTTCAATGTGGAGCCCCAGATGATGATGTCATCAACATAGACCCGAACTCCTTCCAGACCTTCAATTATGTGTTCCATCGCTCTATGAAAGATTTCAGATGCAGATATTATCCCACAAGGCATTCTGAGGAAACAATACCTGCCAAATGGTGTGTTGAAGGTACAATATTTGGTGCTCTCTTCATCCAGTTTTAGTTGCCAAATTCCTTGTGAGGCATCGAGCTTTGTAAAGTATCTGGCACCTGACATTTCACTGGTGATTTCTTCTCGCTTGGGAATCTGGTAGTGTTCATGTTTTATGTTTGCATTTAAGTCCTTTGGATCCATGCATATTCTTAGATCATTGTTCTTTTTCTTTACACATACCATGGAGTTAACCCAGTCTGTTGGCTCTTCGACTTTCCTGATGACTCCTAGTGTGGCCATTCTGTCCAGTTCTTTCTTGAGCCGGTCACGCAGGGGTGCTGGAACTCTTCGTGGAGCATGTACCAATGGCTGAGCATCCTCCTTTAGCTGGATCTTGTAAGTGATTGGTAGAACTCCAAATCCTTTGAACACATCCTGGAAATTACTCACTACAGAATCCATTGAGTCATCTGGTCTGCTTATGGCACAGTTTATACGGTAGACTCTCTTGACCAGTTCTAAGTCTTCACAAGCTTTGCCACCCAGTAGTGAATCAAGTCCTTCAGCCACAACAGAAAACATGAGATGATGCACTTTGTCTTTGACTGTCACTTTAAGTCTGCATACACCTAAGCTATCTATTTTCTGTCCATTATAGCTCTTCAGTCGTACTGACTTTTTCTGTATTTTGGGCTTTTCTTTCATGTTTTTAATGTCACTCATACTGATTAAGTTTGCTTTTGCCCCAGTGTCTAGTTTCAATGTAACTAATGCTCCATTCACCTGCAGTGGGATCATCCATTTGTCCTCTTTTACTGCAGTGACTTTATGTTCAGCATTGTTTATTCCTGAGGGCTGCACATTTTCTGTATCCTTTTCTATATTATCTCACGACACCATTCCTACAAAAAATGTCTCACTTAAATCAGTGTCCTCAATCACATTAACTCGGACTTGTTGCCCTTTCTTTGTTTTTACTTTTGAAAAGCATTGTTTGGCAAAGTGATTCTTTCCATGACATTTTGTGCACATTTTTCCAAATGCTGGGCATTGTTTTAACTGGTGTTTGTAACCACAGCGTTTACAATTAAAAATTCCTTCCTCCGATTGCTTTTCATTTCTGTTCTGCCCATGTTGCTTCCCCTTGTAGAACACAGCACCGACAGCAGCACTTACTACAATCGCATCATTATTGATTTCACTGAAAGTCTTCGCTTGCTGTCGAGCTAGCTCACTGGCTTGGCATATATTCATAGCATTTTCCAATGTTAGTTCGGTTTCTCTCAACAGACGTTCCCTGACTTGTTAATCATGAATACCAAACACAATCTGGTCACGAATTATGGATGCTTTCAGTTCAGAGAAATTACATGTCTGTGCTTTCAGTTTCAGATCGGTCACAAAGCTATCAAAAGTCTCATTTTGCCGCTGTGTCCTCGAACGGAACACGTGTCTTTCATAGGTTTCATTCTTTTTGGGAGAACAATGTGTATCAAATTTCTTTAGCACATCGTCTAAATTTTCTCTGTTCTCCTCTGGATTAAATACAAATGTATTAAATACCTCTATCGTCTGTGGGCCTGCAACCGTGAGCAGCAACGCTATTTTTCTTGCGTCTGGCTTCGTACCGAATCCGATGGCAGCAATGTAGAGTTCGAATTGTTGTTTGAAAGTCCGCCAATTGTAGTCAACATTTCCTGTGAGATTCAAAAACTCCAGTGGCCTCAAATTCGCCATGTCGCTTTTCACAATTTTCAGCAGATCTTCACCGATCCTGGTACCATGTTATGTTCATTAATAACTAGACATTCTTATTATGAACAGCTAGCTTCTAGCTAGTCATTTATTCAGTACACGTTCTCTAGGTACAGCATCTGTAGAGATTCAGCATGTGTACTTCTGTGTGCAGGCTTCCATCTTGACTACTGCCTTTTGGGTAGCCTAGTGCATCGTGGGTAGTGTAGTCTTAAACACATACAACTAAATATACAGCTCTATGGCTCCATCTGGTGTACCACTCTAGAATGACATGTTATTGATCATTACAGACAGGTATTGAAAATAATCAAAAAGGCTAAATGAATGCTGGTCTTTATATCTAGAGGACTAGAAAACAAGAGGGTAGAAGTTATGCTACAGCTATACAAAGCCCTAGTTAAACCACACCTGGAGTGCTAGGTTCAGTTCCGGGCACCACACCTTAGGAAGGATATATTGGCCTTGGAGAGGATGCAGCTTAGATTTACCAGAGTGATACCTGGACTTCCATTACTGATCACTAGCTATTGCCAGAAATTTAAATAAAATGGGGTTAAATTACGAGGGGAGATTACACAAACTAGGATTGTATTCCCTGGAATTTAGACAGTCAAAGGTGATTTGATTGAAGTTTTCAAGATATTAAGGGGAACTGATAGGGTAGATAAAGAGAAACTATTTCTGCTGGTTGGAGAGTCTCGGACGAGGGGAAATAGCCTAAAAGTGAGAGCCTGGTCTTTCAGGAGTGAAGTTAGGAAACACTTCTACACACAAAGGCTGGTAGAAGTTTGGAACTCTCTTCTGCAAACTGCAGTTGATGCTAGATCAATTGCTAATTTTAAATCTGAGATTGATAGATTTTTGTTAACCAAAGGTATTACGGGATATGGGGCAAAGGCGGGTATATGGAGTTAGGTTGCAAATCAGCCATGATCTCATTGAATGGCAGAACAGGCTCGAGGAGCTAAATGGCCTACCCCTGTTCCTATGTTCCTTCCCAGTCAGAGAGTAGTACTGAGGTGTCGAGGCCTCCGTGAGAGCACAATGTCACATAAATGGTATGGCTTGCTCACTGATATATGGTCTAAAGCCCCTCTCATGGATAGACATCACCACAATGGTGAAATTCAGAAGCTACCTAATTTCCCCAAAAGAAAATAATTGCAGTTAAATTGGATTGTGTTCTTCTTGCTACATCCCTAGCAATGGCTTCAAGCTTTAAAATTTTTGCACAAATTGCTAGCCAATGTAAGGTGAATTTGTTAATCTGACGAGGTGTTTGCACCATTACCACTTGGCATGCCACAGTGTTTGATTTTAACCTCTGACTGACGTGCGTTCTCCAGACAGGTTTTGATTTAGACATAAGTTGTTGGACGAGATGCCACACTTTGCTAATGGGAGGTAAAATCAGAATGGCCAGAATACATGAAGAGCAATGAAGGTGTCCAGAATCTTTTGACCTCTGTCATGGGCAGCCATATAATGGTTTGTAGGAGGGAACAGAAAAGAATTGATTGAAAAATATCTTAAAGATTATTTTGAATATTTCTGACTTTTTAATTTTAACCCCAAATTCCAAAATCTGCTTAAGGGCCTAACATTTACATAACAAATTACCTTCATGTGCCACCTTGCACAAAGAATTTTGATTGTCATTGTAAACTTAATTGAAATATTGCTTTCCGAATTTTGTTTTCTTCCTGTAGAGTTCATCAGCCACGGAGATGTATTGTGGGGGAAGCAGTGATGGATTCCAGATGGAAAGTAGAACCCCTTTTCAACGTCTGGACCTGTTTCTTGGGCATTTTCGAAATGACTTGTTAACTTCAATTGCAGTTTTCACTCAAGGAAATATAACTGTCGCAAATCTGGGAACTGCTGATGGCCGTATTATGCAGGTAGACCTTGGATTATGCAATTGCTATTACCATTGTACTCTTCTTCTAATCGCTTCTTGTCCTGCTCAACCTCTCTGCAGTCTTTGACACGATCAACTATATCATCCACCTTCAACACTTTCCCTTTATTGTCCTCAGTGGGATTACCCTAGTTTACCTTACCTTCCGATTGTAGCCAGAGCATCTCCAGCAATGGCTTCTATTTCTGCCCCCACACAGATTCTCCCAAGGGTCTATTCTTGGCTTGCTCCTCTTCCTCTTCTACATGTTACTGTTTGGCAACATCATCCGCAGATATAGGGTCAGCTTCCACATATACACTGGTAGTACCCAGCTCTATGTCATCTCCCTCAATCCCTCCATTGCCTGTGTTCTCGGACGGATTGTTCGATATACAGTCCTGGATGCAGCTTCCTCTAGTTAAAGGTTGAGAAGACAAGCCATTGCCTTTGGCCCCCACCACAAACGCCATATCCTCACCACCAATTCCATTCCCCTCCCTACATACTGTCTAAGGCTGTACCAGACTGTTCATAATCTCAGCACCGTCTTCGAGCTGAGCTTCCAACACTATGTACTCTCAAAGACTGTCTACTTCCACCTCCATAGTATCACCTGGCTCAGCCCATCTGCCTTTGTCACCTTCAGGCTCAACTATGACACTGCTCTTGTGGCTGGCCTCCCATGCTGTACCTTCCATAAACTTCAGCTCATCCAAAACTCTGTTGACCGTATCCTATCTTGCACCAGGTTCCGCTCACCTATCACCCTGTCCTTGCTGACCTACATTGGCTCCCGATCCCCAAACATCCAATTTAAAATTTTCAACCTTCTGTTTAAATCCCTACATGGCCTTGTCTGTTCCCATCTCTGTCACTTCCTCTAACCCTACAACCACCCCCAAAATCTCTCTTATTCTGAATCTGGCCTTTTGTGCATGGCACCTCACAAACCCCCACCTCCCCCCGTCGCCTCCTTTTGCCCCACCATTGGTAGCTGTGCCGTAAGCCATTTAGGTCTCACGCTCTGGAATTACCTCCCTAAACTCTTCTGCCTCTCCACCTCCCTCTCCTCCTTTTAAGACCCCCCCCGACTTAAAACCCACCTCAACCTTCCTATATCATCGGGTTATATTGAGTCTGCAGCACAGAAACATGCCATTTGGCCCAACTGGTCTATGCTGGCATTTCTGCTCCACACGAGCACGGTGGCATAGTGGTTAGCACTGTTGCCTCACAGCGCCAGGGACCCGGGTTCGAATCCGGCTTTGGGTGACTGTCTGTGTGGCGTTTGCACATTCTCCCCGTGTTTGCGTGGGTTTTCTCCGGGCGCTCCGGTTTTCTCCCACAGTCCAAAGATGTGCGGGTTAGGTTGATTGGCTATGATAAATTGACCCTTAGTGTTAGGGGGGATTAAATACGTGGGGTTACGGGGATAGGGTGGGATATGTGTTGGTGTAGGGGTTACGGGGATTGGGTGGGATATGTGTTGGTGTAGGGGTTACGGGGATCGGGTGGGATATGTGTTGGTGTAGGGGTTACGGGGATCGTGTGGGATATGTGTTGGTGTAGGGGTTACGGGGATCGGGTGGGATATGTGTCGGGATATGGGCCGAAATGGCCTCTATCTGCACTGTGGGGTTTCTGTGATTTCTGTGAACCCTATCAGCATAACCTTCTGTTCCTTTCTCCCTCATGTGCTTTTCTAGCTTCCCCTTAAATGCTTTTGTGCTATTTGTCTCGACTATTCCTTGTGGTAGCGTGTTCCACATTCTGACCACTCTCTGGGTAAAGAAGTTTCTACTGAATTCCCTATTGGATTTATTAGTGACTATCTTATATTTCTGACCTCTAGTTTTAGACACCTCCACAAGTGGAAACAATTTCTCTACATCTACCCTATCAAACCCTCTCAGAATTTCAAAGACCTCTTTCCGGTCACCCCTCAGCCTTCCCTTTTGTAGAGAAATGAGCCCCAGCCTGGCCAGCCTCCCCTGATAAGTACACCCTCTTAGTTCTGGTATCATCCTTGTAATTCTTTCTTGCACCTTCTCCAATGCCACTATATCCTTTTTAGATCACCTGCTTTGGTTCAACGTCCATTTGTGTCTGATTGCACCTCTGTTACGCGCCTTTGGCTGTTTTCTTCTACATTCAAGGCACTATATAAATGCAAGATGTTATAATTATAATAAAGGAGCAACAGGTTAAGATCATATCTAATATATTGAAGCTGAGTGCAGCTTTGGGCCAGGGAAAAAAATCAGTCAGGCTAAATTTGTCTAATTTAGCTGTCAACTAATGTTCCATTTAAAAGCTTAGTGCTGATTTTTCAAGATGAAATTTGTTTTTCCTACATGACTAAAAATCTACGGCTTTCTTTCTGTAATCCAGCCAGAGCATTTTAACGGGTAATGGTATTGAACCTCATGTCTTAGAATATCTGCACAAGGTCAGCCAAACCTTGAAACAGGAAGTTTGCTGTGATAAACAGCCATTAAGATGGGCTTTGAATTGTCATTAATTGCTAAAATCACTTTTCTATCATTTTTTCCACCCTTCCTTGCCTCCCTGTATTCTATTGGTGCCAATATGCTAAGTAAGATCATTAAAACCTTGATCCTTTTTTCCGACACAACCTTCCATTGTAAAAAATAATTTACCTGGGCTCTAATGCCTATATTACATAGTATTTACTGCACAGAAACAGGCAGTTCGGCCCAACATGTCTGCCTCCTCCCACCTTCTCCATCTCACCCTATTAACAAATCATATTAAAATACTGCTTGTTGTTTCAGTGGTTGCCTTAGAATCTCACCTGACAGTTTTCTGTTTGTTTCTTGACTTTTTTTAAGCATTTTAAAATTTTCATTTAGAGGCCAATACCATAGTAATGAGCAGTAAAGTGGTTAGGAGGAGGTCGGAGTGGATTAACCCTTTAACTTAAATAAGCAACCTCATAACATTGTCTTTGCTCTTCTAAGTGATCATAACTATATGTTTGAGATTGTCTTGTTTGTTTTGTGCCTATTGAGTTAGTGTTGGGTGGGCAGGGTGCATGTAATATATGGTTAGGTGGCTTGATGTATTCAAATTAACTGTGATGTGCCTCAATAATTCCGAGACTCGATGTTAGCGAAACAAAACAAGGCTTTTATTAACTTAGAAGGTAACACGCAGTGGAGAGAGGTATCTTCCATCTGGAGGTCTGCAGTACTGGATATGAGGCCAGACTGAGCTTGCTTACATAGGGGCCAGGTATGGGCGGAGCCCTACACACAATACATTACAATATACAATACAATGGTGAGGAGACGGAACTGAGGTAAGGGAACTGAAACCTGAAACCAACCACAGTCACAGGCAGTGATGAATGGAATATTTCATCACATTCTGTAAGGATTTAAGAATACCTTTTATAATACTAAAACAAAAGCAAAACACTGCGGATGCTGGAACTGCGCCATCATAATCGCTGCTCCCATTTTTTTGGACAGAAGATGCAGGTAATGTTTCTGCTGTTGCCATTTACAGCTCCTCTAGACCCATCTTTTGTTTCTTTACTTGTCCCATTACCACCCCGTTTTGCCTTGCCCCATCATCTTTTTTGTCATTTAATCACTCCTGCCTTCCACTCTAACATAGACCGTCCCTTTTTGTTCTTTTTTCCCCTCTCCCTGCCTCTGTACTTGCTTACAACGTGTTACATCTCTAACTTTTGCCAGTTCTAATGAAAGGTCAACAACCTGAAACATTGGGCTGGATTTTCACGGGGAAGGCGAGTGGGCGGGAAATGCGGGACAACGGGTTTCCGCAGGCCCTGCCAACATTAACGACAGGGCCTGATTTGCGTCTGAAGCCTCAGTTTCCCGCCCGCAGCCAGCCAGATTGAGAGGCTGAGAGGCTGGCTGGCTGCGGGCGGGTAGGCCTGTGGCACTAGGCCACACAGAGGAGGGAGGGAGGGCCAGGGGTGTGGAGAGGGAAGAAGATCGCGGACATCAAGAGACCGGGGGGGGGGGAAGGAAGATCGAGGCCGGCCACCAGAGGATCGATTGTGGGGGGGGGGGGCGGCGGGAGCGGGGAGGGGGGGCCTCCGGCAGGGTGATCAGTGGCCTTGTGAGGGGGTCTCCGATTACAAGGGCTGGGTTAGGCAGGGACCCTGTGTTTATGTACCTTTAAGGGAATAACTGGCCTTAGGCTGCAGTACCGGCAGTGACCACCCCTGTATAAAAGGCCCTAGCAGGCTTCTGTAGTTTCAGTTTCAAGCTGCCTCTTGTTCAGTAAAGTACCTGTTAAACTGTTCTCCCAAAGTCCGTGTATTATTGAGGCGCGGACTTTACAGTGGCGACGAGTAAGTTCGAACTCACCTGCAGTGTGGCATCATCTCACGGGGATCTCGCCTGAAAGGAAGGTCCTGGAAGGTCGTAGTCTGAGCAACGGGCGTCGACCGAGGGCAACCGCCCAAAGAATCCATCGGTGTTTGGAGAATTGTGGGAGAGACTGTGGTTCCAGCGAATCGTGCTGGTAGCAGGTAGCGCGCTGACCCTTCCGGACTGCGGCGGGCTCAAGCTCGATCGAGCGGCTCTACAAATCGGGCCGCACAGCGTCGCCGGGAAAAGAAAACAAGAGAGAGAGGGTGGAGCGCACAGGGCGCGGTCGGTGCTCGAGAACAGGACAGCGGAGAGAAACTAAATGGGGGGGAAGGAAAGTGAGACGCGCCGAAGCTGCGGGTCGCCGCCATTACCCCGTAGAACGCTAGGAGCAGCGTGGCAGTAAGGGGAAGAAGCAAAAGCACGGGAGGCGCCATTTTATCCCGTTGGGGAAGAAGCAAAAGCGCGGGAGGCGCCATTTTAAATCGCCCAAGATTTTGACAACGAGGTAGAAGACTGGACCACGTATGTGGAAAGAATTGAAGTGTACTGCAAGGCAAATGAGGTGGCTGATGGAAAGAGGGCATCGGTATTATTCAATCTGATGGGTGCGAGTACGTACGGCCTATTGCGGAATTTAATTACCCTAGCTAAACCAATGGAGAAAAGTTTTGAGGAGATTGTTCATATCTTACAGGAACACCTAAGCCCTACACCACTGCTGATAGCAGAAAGATTCAAGTTCCATAAAAGAAACCAGCACAAAGATGAGAGCAATGCTGACTATCTTACGGAACTACGCAAGTTATCGAAGCACTGCCAGTTCGGAGCAGGACTGGCAGACACCTTACGGGATAAGTTTGCCTGCGGGCTCCAGAGTGAAGGAACCCAGAAACGACTACTTTCAAAAAAGGGCCTGACGCTAGAACAGGCTTTCAGCGTGGCAGTATCCTACGAAGCAGCAGCACGGGGAGCTGCGGAAATACAACAGAAACCACAAGAATACAGCGCTAACGAAATGGCGTATGGAGCCGAAAAGTGCTATCGCTGCGGCAGAACAACCCATGAGCAGAAGGACTGCTGGTTTAAAGACCAAATATGCAGGCAATGCGGGAAAATGGGACATATAGCAAGAGTCTGCAGGTCGGGAAAGAAGACCAACACGACAAGAACTACTAAGGAACAGTACAGGAAAGTAAAGAAACTGACAGATAGTAGTTCAGAAGATCAGGAGAATGATAAGGACTCCGGGAGCAGGCGACTAAGTTGTTTAAAGTTACACAACGTGATCGCAAAAGAAGATCACCGAACCATTTGAGTCACCCTCATGATAGCAGGGTCCCCAGTGAAGATGGAATTGGACACAGGATCAGCCCTAACTGTCATGAATCGACGAGACTATGAGCGGCTATTCTCACACATACCCTTAAAGGACACGTCCATTGTATTGAAGACATACACGGGGCAAAAGGTCTACCCCAGAGGAAAAATAAGGGTGCCAGTTGAATATAACGGAAAGGAAACACAGAAACTATACATGTATATACTACGAGATGGAGGACCACCATTATTGGGACGTGAATGGATCTGAAGACTACAATTGGATTGGCATTCCATTCTGGCACTAACTGTGACTGACAAAAAAGATGATGACGTCGCACCTGGACGTCTGCCACAAATTGTATCTGACGCGGAAGAGGTGTTCCAACAAGGACTTGGGACTCTAAAAGGAGTAAAGGCAACCATAAAGATTGAGGATAACGCAACCGCAAAATTTTTCAAGGCCAGACCGGTGCCATACGCGATACGCCCAGCTGTGGAAGCTGAACTGGAGAGTCTGGAGCGTTCGGGGGTGCTGTCTAAGGTGGACTGGAGCGAGTGGGCCACACCCATCGTTCCTGTAATGAAGAAAGCATTGAGCAGCACACCTGGGGAGCTAAGGAAGGTTCGCATCTGTGGGGACTTCAAGGTGACTGTGAACCCAGTCCTGCACACAGTACAGTATCCGCTTCCGCGGATAGAAGATATTTTCGCCTCACTATCTGGAGGGAAACGTTTTACAAAGATTGACCTGGCTCAAGCGTATCTACAAATGGAGGTGGAAGAAGCATCTAGGAAATACCTCACGATAAACACTCACAAAGGCCTTTACCAGTACAATCGACTGGTATTTGGGGTAGCATCGGCCCTGGCTATGTGGCAGAGGGCAATGGAACAAGTCCTGCAAGGGATCCCGGGGACCCAGTGTTATTTGGATGACATCCTGGTTTCGGGCGAAAATGACAATGAACACCTCGCCAACCTGGAACAGGTGCTCACGAGATTGCAGGAATATGGGCTACGAGCCAACCATCCCAAATGCGAGTTCTTCAGGAGACAAATCTCGTATTGTGGCCACATGATTGATGAGGAAGGGTTGCATAAGTCGCCGGACAAGATTGAGGCTGTAGTCAAGGCTCCAGCACCAGAAAATGTGTCGCAACTGAGGTCGTTCCTCGGGTTGGTGAACTACTACCATAAGTTCTTGCCGAATTTATCTACAATTCTGCACCCACTGAACGCCCTCCTTCAAACTGGTGTAACATGGAAATGGAGTGATGAGTGTAAGCATGCCTTTCAGGAATGTAAATGCCAAATCACTTCAAAAGAAGTATTGGCCCACTACAACCCAACACTACCGATTCGGTTGGCATGTGATGCGTCACCTCACGGCATTGCAGCGGTGCTGTCACACAAATTCCGTGACGGTTCAGAGAGGCCAATAGCCTTTGCATCGCGCTCGCTAACCTCAGCCGAGCGTAACTACGCCCAGATTGACAGGGAGGCCCTCAGCATGGTGTGGGGGGTGAAGAAGTTCAATCGCTATCTGCACGGGCAGAAATTCACCCTACTGATTGATCATCAACGGCGTTCCGGTGATGTCACTTTTTCACTTTTTCATGGGGCACATCAGTATGACATAGAGTACAAAGGTACGAAACAACATGGAAACGCTGATGGGCTGTCGCGCCTACCGTTGCCTACGGCGGAAGAAGCACCTGCAGTGGACCTGGTGGAGCTATTCCATGCGACCATAGTCAAATGTTTGCCTGTTACAAACGCAAGTATTGAGAAGGAAACCCGAAATGACCCAACACACTCTCGGGTCTATGATTTGACGGTGAAGGGATGGCCAGCATATGGCGACTCACTGTTGCCAGCATTCTCGCCAAGGAGGGAACAGCTGTCAGTGTGCCGGGGAACCTTGATGTGTGGATCCCGAGTGGTAATTCCACCCAAGTTGAGAGATAGAGTACTCAATGAGCTTCACGAGGGTCATCTGGGAGGGGTAAAAATGAAGGGCCTAGCCAGGGCGTTTGTGTGGTGGCCGGGAATCGATAAAGAAATCGAGGATATGACCAAGAGATGCACAGGATGCCAGAAGGTCCAAAACGCTCCACCACAGGCCCCGCTACATCCATGGGAGTGGCCCTCATCTCCATGGCAACGGGTACACATTGATTTCGCTGGTCCATTTATGGACTCAATGTTTCTAATCGCTGTGGACGCCCATTCGAAATGGCCAGAGGTCATTAAAATGTCCTCCACCACCACGGAGAAAACTATTGCAGTCCTGAGGACTATCTTCACCAGGAATGGGTTGCCAGAACAGATCTGTTCCGACAATGGCCCACAGTTTGTGTCTGAGGATTTCCGGAGGTTCCTGAAGAATAATGGGGTGAAACATTACACATCTGCCCCATATCATCCAGCCACAAATGGATTGGCTGAGAGGTTTGTTCAGACCTTTAAAAAGGCCATAAAGGCAATGTATAATGACGACATACCACTGCAACACAAGGTGGATAACTTCTTGTTTGCTTACCGGAATGCGACACATGCAGTAACCAACCAAACTCCAGCCGTATTGTTTTTCAACTGGAGACTAAGATGTCGCTTGGATTTGCTCAAACCAAGCATAAGACGAGATGTTGAGGATAAGCAGTTCCAGCACATAAATGAGAAGCCAACCAGGAGCTTCAAGATAGGGCAACCAGTCTTGGCCCACGACTACCGAACAGAAAAATGGCAGCCAGGCACGATATGCACACAGCAGGGACCACTAATGTACACAGTGGACGTTGGAGAGAGCATCGTGAGACGCCATGCTGACCAGATTCTAGAGTCCCAGGAACAAGCCAAACCTGTACCACAAGCATGTGCACCTGGTAATGAGCCCGAAGTACAGATTGCGTCTACCTCAGAAGCAGGGGTATTGGAAGGTGACGAACCAACCAATGACAATGAGCCAGAATTGACTCCACCACCAGAACAGGATACTCGAGAAAGGCGCTATCCAGTCCGGATCAGGAAGCCTCCTCAAAGACTGAACTTATAAATGACTATTTCAGTTGATGTATATATTACTGAGAAAATTGTAATTGTAATTAGTTATTATTTAGTTGTTAAATGAATGTTATGTACTGTTTATCTAAAAGGGGAGGAATTGTTGTGTATGTACCTTTAAGGGAATAACTGGTCTTAGACTGCAGTACCGGCAGTGACCACCACTGTATAAAAGGCCCTAGCAGGCTTCTGTAGTTTCAGTTTCAAGCTGCCTCTTGTTCAGTAAAGTACCTGTTAAACTGTTCTCCCGAAGTCCGTGTATTGTTGAGGCGCGGACTTTACACCCTGGATCCAGGAGGTAGGTGTAAAAACACTTACCTCCTAAATCCAGCAGTCCCCACCTTGCTGTAACTGCCGGGTTTTATGAATTGTGTAAAACCCGTCCACATGCAGTTAAAAACAAAATGGTAGTTAAAAAAGAGGCTTCCAGCCTTATCATAATATTTAAATTGACAGTCCGCGGCCTCCTGGAGGTGGAGAGGTCAGCGATGCAGGTAGAATGCAGGAAAAGGTGAATGAGAAAAGACAAGCTCCCTTTAAATTTCAGGTTGTCCTGTATTTTCAGGGTTTAAGTTAACACGTGCTCAATTTTGCCATTGTTTGCTTTTGTCATCCTTTACCCTGAGTGTTTATATTTGGGCAGTGCCTAACAAAAGCTGATTAGTTGTGACATTCTATTTATATTTTGTAATGTAGGCGTTGCAAGTTTTTGTTGGCGTTAGATGTTTCTTGTCCCTTTCCAGCACCAGCATGCAGCCAGAATCCAGATAACCAGAATCCCAGATAACAGAAACTGGACCAATTACAAACTTGGGCTAATTTATCTGACAAAAGCATTATCTGTCACACCCTGTTTTGTTTAGAAAGTAATGTGCACATACAGTACTTATCTGTGTGCTACCTGAGTGATTGGTGAACTTTATCAGAATACAGTGGGGCTTGTGTTTCTGTTCTGATGTGTGACCAATTTTCTGGGCGTTTGCAGATGGAGCTGTGTGTTAACAAGGTTATAATGTAATGCCAGCGTAGTACTTGTTCTGAGGTGCAAATCCTGAATCATGGGTGTTGGAGAGTCACAGTAGATGTGGGTCAGAGATTTTGGCGAGAATTTTAACCCCCAAGAACATGTGGGTTGGGAGCAGGTGGGGTGGGGGGTGAAAATTTGTGATTTTTAGAGCTGGAGCGCAACCCGGCTCCAACACGCCCACTTCCGGGTTTAACGGAGGTGCGTTTGGATGAAGGCGAGAAATCTACACGCCAAAGTCGGGGATTTCATAATTGGATGCAGGCGGGAACTTATTGGCTCAATTAACGTCATTGGGAGGCGTTAATTTGTCTCCAAATTTAACTTGAGCAGCATGGACTTCCCGGGGCTGGGGAAACTGACCAGGAAAACGGAGGCGAGTTTTATCAACAGTTTATGTGGGCAATTTAAACTTGTCATTGTCCCATCTGAATAAAAGCTCACTTATTGAAGATGGTGTCTCAGTTCCCTCTGGCAAATGTTTGGCAGAGAGTGCTTGTGTGAATACAGCTTTTTTCAAACTTGTGAGAATTTGAGGTGGTGGCAGACATCTGCAGCCACCTATAGCAAGACCTGCTCCCTGCTGGATCTGGTGGCCACGCATTACCAGTGGCTGTGAAAGTGTCCATCGCCCTGAACTTTTTCGCCTCCAGTTACTTCCTGGGTTCTACCAGCGACATATCCAGGATCTCCCAGTCGGCTGCATAAGGCAGGTCATTGATGGATTGTTTGCCAAGGCCGACAATTATGTAAATTTCCCCTGTGATGACAATAGCCAGAATGAACGGACGCTCGGATTTGCCTCTCCGGCTGGATTCCCCCAGGTACAGGGAGCCATTGACTGCGCACACGTGGCAATCCAAACACCGCCACAGCAATAGGAGTTTCTATAAACCGCAAGGGAGATTTATCCATCAACACGCAACTGGTGTGCAATCACAAGAAGAGGTTCACGCAGATCTGCGCCAGATTCCCTGGGAGCTGTCATGATGCCTTCATACTGTGGCAGTCCAACATCCCAGACCTTTTCATTCCAGGAAGCAGACTTAAGGCCTGGCTTGTAGGAGACAAGCCATACCCACTTCAAACTAGGCTCATGACTCTTGTGAGGAACCCCACCAATGAGGCGCAGGAACGCTACAGCTCGAGCCACATGACCACCAGGTGTGCCATCGACCGAGCCATTGGAATGTTGAAGATGCACTTCAGGTGCCTGGATAGGTCTGGAGTCGCCCTTCAATACTCGCCAGCGAGGGTGTCCAGAATGATAGCAGTGTGCTACGTCCTGCACTACATTGTGCAGCAGAGAGGATTGCAGGTGGAGGAGGACGAAGGGGCTCATCACTCATCTTCAGATGAGGAGAACGTAGAGGAGGAGGAGGATGAAGACGGGGCACCCATCGCCAGACCAGCTGCTTATATTGCTGCCTTAATATCGTGAAGGTTCACCTAGTGTGAAACATAAGAAATGGAATCCTGCGGTCCGCTCCCACCACCAGGACTACTTCTCCACCCCCCCTCAACCCTTTGCACTAAACAGTCCTTCAACCACTCATCCACCCATTGCACATCTAACCAATGGGTCCCATTATGTATTGACATTCATCATTAAACAAGTGAAAGGGCGAGTTGGCACTCGGGACGCAATAATGAGACTCCAGGCGGATAAATCACCTGGACCTGATGGCTTACATCCTAGGGTCTTGAGAGAAGTGGCGGTAGGGATTGTGGATGCATTGGTAATAATTTTCCAAAACTCCCTGGACTCGGCAAAGGTCCCGGCAGACTGGAAAACTGCTAATATAACACCCTTATTTAAAAAGGGCAGTAGACAGAAGGCTGGAAACTATAGACCAGTTAGCCTAACATCTGTGGTAAGTAAAATTTTGGAGTCCATTATTAAGGAGACAGTAACAGGACATTTGGATAATCATAATTTAATAGGACAAAGTCAGCATGGTTTTATGAAGGGGAAGTCATGTTTGACAAATTTGCTGGAGTTCTTTGAGGAAGTAACATATAGGGTGGATAAAGGGGAACCAGTGGACGTAGTGTATTTAGACTTCCAAAAGGCATTTGACAAGGTGCCACACAAAAGATTATTGCTTAAGATAAAAAATCACGGGATTGGGGGTAATATTCTGGCATGGATAGAGGATTGGCTATCTAACAGAAGGCAGAGAGTTGGGATAAATGGTTCATTCTCAGACTGGCAATCAGTAACTAGTGGTGTTCCGCAGGGGTTAGTGCTGGGTCCCCAACTCTTTACAATCTATATTAACGATTTGGAGGAGGGGACCGAGTGTAACATATCAAAGTTTGCAGATGATACTAAGATGGGAGGGAAAGTAGTGAGTGAGGAGGACATAAAAAACCTGCAAGGGGACATAGACAGGCTAAGTAAGTGGGCAGAGATTTGGCAGATGGAATACAATACTGGAAAGTGTGAGGTTATGCACTTTGGCAGGAAAAATCGTAGAGCAAGTTATTATCTTAATGGCAAGAAACTGGAAAGTACTGAAGTACAAAGGGATCTGGGGGTCCTGGTGCACGAAACTCAAAAGGTTAGTATGCAGGTGCAGCAAGTGATTAAGAAAGCCAATGGAATGTTGGCTTTCATTGCTAGGGGAATAGAATATAAAAATAGGGAGGTATTGCTTCAGTTGTACAAGGTATTGGTGAGACTGCACCTGGAATACTGCGTACAGTTTTGGTGTCCATACTTAAGAAAGGACATACTTGCTCTCGAGTCAGTACAAAGAAGGTTCACTCGGTTAATCCCGGGGATGAGGGGATGGACATATGAGGAGAGGTTGAGTAGATTGGGACTCTACTCATTGGAGTTCAGAAGAATGAGAGACGATCTTATTGAAACATATAAGATTGTGAAGGGGTTGGATCGGGTGGATGCGGGGAGGATGTTCCCGATGATGGGTGAAACTAGAACTAGGGGGCATAGTCTTAGAATAAGGGGCTGCTCTTTCAAAACTGAGATGAGGAGGAACTACTTCACTCAGAGGGTGGTAGGTCCATGGAATATGCTGCCCCAAAAAGCTGTAGAAGCTACATCATTACATAAATTTAAAACAGAAATAGACAGTTTCCTAGAAGTAAAGGGAATTAAGGGTTATGGGGAGCGGGCAGGAATTTGGACATGAGACTTGGTTCGGATCGGTCATGGCCCTGTGGGTAGCGGAACGGGCCCAGGGGCCATGTCGCCTGATCCTGCTCCTATTTCGTGTGTCTAATTCTGTTAAATTCAGGAGATGGTTCTGTGATAGTGGATTGGCGGTTAGGATCAGATCAGCCATGATCTTATTGAATGGCGGAGCAGGCTCGAGGGGCCGATTGGCCTACTCCTGCTCCTATTTCTTATGTTCTTATGTTGTTATGACATGGAAGTGGTGCTAATCAATAAATTTTATGTGGCATTGTTAAAAAAAAAGGAAACTTAACAACATAACATTTTGTCAAACATCCATGTGCATACCCTTGGTAAATTACAATTTCTTCAATTTACGCTTCCTACCGCTTTTACATGGTGCAACCTGTGTGGCTTCAGCAGAGGTAGAGGCAGGCTACTCGGATCCCTGCCCTGACTGCTGAGATACTCTTGGCCCTTTCCCTCCAAAGACTGCTCCGCCTGCACCTGTAGCCATCGGGAGACGAGGCAGCATGTCGGTTACTGGCTGAGGGGGATGTGCAACCGGTGAGAAGTGGAAGCGTTTTGAGTGGAGTTCCCACTTCCGTGTCCCCTTTCGCCATCATCTCTCTCCTGTGCCATATCACTCCTATCACTCTGCTGCAGATCAGCTTGGTGAAGATCAGAGACACGTTGTAAGGCCAAAGATAAGGTATCTGTCATCCTGTTTAAGGCAGCAGACAAGTTGGCATCCAAAGTCTGCATGGCTGTGGTCATGGCCTGCATGGACTCAGTTGAGAGCCTTGCTTGAAGCTCCATGGAGGCAGCCTCGCTCTCCATGGCAGATATTCTCGCAATTCCTTGCACTAGCAATCGAATTGGACTCCTCCATCCTCTCTGCTAGTGTGGAGCGTGCGTGCAGCATGTCTGTCACTACCTGGTTAATTTGCTGATGCACATCTAGCATTCTCCTTCTCAATGATGGCTCCCGGGGTTCAGCATCAGTGACTAGCTGAGCAGAGCTTGGAGAGGATTGCACCTCCCCCACCGAGGTGGACTCTCCACAGATTTCCCTGACACTTGTGTCTGCTTGTGCTCACTTATGAGGTATGAATCTTGAGGTGAAAACCCAACTAACTGTCTAAGTGGACCCACCGAAGTGCGAGTATTTGCGCTGGTGCATGGCTGTATGTCCTATGACGGTGTACCCTCAGAAGGAATGAGATCCTCTGAGGAATCATCCTCATAGATGTCCTGCGACACTTGCTGTATGCATGAAGGTCCTGGAAGACAAAAGAAAGGGCGATGATTTCTTTGTGGCAAACTCACAATCTTGACAATCACCATGCTCGGTCTCCTCATAGTTCAGTCATTGATGAAATGAAATCAGCCTATGTGTGTCAGAGATATTTGTAATTCTGTCACCAGCTATCTGCGAGCTCCCTGTCTCGCCATCTCCGACTGAGAGGGACGATGATGTGCCACTTGTCTCCTGGGCGTCCTCCTCTGCATCAGTGAGCTGGAGTATTTGTGGCAGACCACCTCCAGTCCTGTCCCTCTCCCTTGCGTTTCACGCTCTCTTCTCCTACAAGGGGTGAAAAAAAAGTCCAGTGAGTGAAGATGAGGTATTTACCCGATGGTTGCAGTGCATTCGGTGCAGGTGACTATGAGACACATGCATCACATTGCATAAGGATTGGGGTGAGTGTCAACGGTGGATGGATAAATTGGGAGGTGATGAAGTGCACGGAAAGTGAAGGCTGGTGCTCCTGAAAGTTGAATGGGTGTGAGGAGTGATGTGATGGAGAACATTTAGCAAGACAGAGTGAAGTGGTGGGCATGGGGGTGGGGAGCAGTGGTGGAGGGGTGGGGGGTGGGGGCGGCTTAAAGCACAGGATGTAGTGGAATCAGCAAATATACTCATTAAACTGCTTCCTACATTGCATCCATGACCCTGGCGCAATGCTCCTCAGCTACCTCCAACCACACCTTCTTGGTGAGACCAGCAGGTTTCTTCCTCCCATTGCTGGGGAAAAGCCTGTCTCTCCTTCTCCTGACTGCACCCACAGTAATTTCAGGGAGGCGTCATTGAATCTGGGTGCTGCTTTTGTTTTATGTCCACCATCAAGCCTGAACACCCCCAATTTCCATTTGTGCGCTGTCCCTTTAAATACAACTGAGATTGTGTCATGTGGATGCGCATCACACCTGCTGTGCAGCTTGGAGACACAAAACCCAGAAGTCATAATTAATTAAGGAATGGTCAGTCGTTGAGTATATTCACGACCGAGATTGATAGATTTTTGGATATTAAGGAATCAGGGGATATGGCGATAGTGCAGGAAAGTGGAGTTGAAGGTCGAAGATCAGCAGTGATCTTATTGAATGGCCGAGCAGGCTCGAAGGGCCAAATGGCCTACTCCTGCTCCTAATTCTTATGTTCTTAATTGGTACAATTCAGTTGCGATTGCAAATTCCGACCAGCTCAATTGAATTCCGGGTTTCCCCCACGCATTTCCACTTCCTGCTCGGAAGCCACCTTCATGTTAATATCGGGGCCTTTAACTCTGGGCGTGTGGGTGGCAGGCTGAGTTAGAAACTCATCTGCTGCAGCATAAAACAGACCCGGGGGTATTTTAACTCCCGGGTCTCATTAACATGCCGCCGGTCGACTTCCTCCCCAGAACGGGTGGGAAGCCTGCAGCAAATTGGGTGGTCCATGGCCACCCACCGGCGTGCAAGTAGGCGTCAGGAGGGTCTCGCAGGAGGGAAGCGGGAGAGGCTGCAGCAGAGGCAGCCTAAATTTACCTGTGGACCCAACAAGAGCTGTGCTGCTCCCCTGGCCCCACAAGGAAAGTAAAAACAAATTTATTTTGACTGGCTTCTTCTGGTCCCAGATCCTATTCTCACTTGACATTACCTGGCAGGAAAGCCAGAGCGACCTCCCCATTTAGCAGCCCGTCCAGAAACCCGAGACAATTATTTATGAAATAACAACAGAAAACGCTGGAAAAACTCAGCAGGCCAGGCAACATCCGTGGAGAGAGAAACAGAGTCAACGTTTCGGGTCGAAACCCTTCGTCAGAACTGAAAAAAAAGGGCAGGAAATGAAAAGATTAAAAGGCAGTTTGGGGGCTGGGGAATGGGGGAGGGGATGAAAGAAGAGACATTAAGAGATATTCAAGGTGAGACGAGATAGTAATAGGACAGGTAAAGAAACAAACAATGGCTCTAGATGAAGTGTGAAATGCGCTGGCAGAGTGAAAGACAGCTGCCATGTGGGAGAGAGAAAAAAATGGAAAAGGCACAAACCAAAAGTGTGGATAAAAAATATAAAAATATAATAGGGGCCGAGGTTATGATCTGAAATTGTTGAACTCGATATTGAGTCCGGAAGGCTGTAAAGTGCCTAATCGGAAGATGAGGTGATGTTCCTCGAGTTTACGCTGAGCTTCCGTGGAACAATGCAAGAGGACGGTGAGGTCTGAGTGGGAATGGGGCAGTGAATTGAAATGACAGGCAACCGGAAGCTCGGGGTCACCCTCACGGACTGAACGGAGGTGTTCCGCAAAGCAGTCACCCAATCTACGTTTGGTCTCCCCAATGTAGAGGAGACCACATCGTGAGCAGCGAATATTTTATGAAGTTGACTAACAACCTGAAAATATATTGAAGCCAGGACATGATCCAAGATGTTAAACTGTAACAAATCTGAATATTTCTTGTGTCATGGTTTGATTGATAATTTACTTTCTCGAGACCCTTGTGTAGTGATAGAAAATGGTCTGCTTGCCTCAAGTACTTTCCCCTACCCTTTCAAATCTGCTGTCATCACCACCTCCTCAAAAATCCCTCCCTTGACCCCACTGTCCTTGCAAACTACCGCCCCATCTCCAACCTCCTTTTCCTCTCCAAAGTCCTTGAACGCATTGTCACCTCCCAAATCAATGCCCATCTTTCTCGCAGCTCCATGTTTGAACCCGTCTAATTAGGTTCCCATCACAGCATTGAAGCAGCCCAAATCAGTCACAAATGAAATCCTATCTGAATGCGACCTCTTGTCCATCTCCCGCTTCCTTCACCTCACCATTGGCAGCCTTGCCTTCCGCTGTCCCAGCCCTAAAATCTGGAATTCCCTCCCTAAACCTGTCCACCTCTCTTCTCCTTTACGACCCTTCTTAAAACCTACCTCTTTGACTAAGCTTTTGCAAACCTGTCCCAATATCTCCTTTGGCTTGGTTTCAGTATTTGTTTGATTACGCTCCCGTTAAGCATTACGGAATATGTTAAAGGCACAATAAAAATGCAAGTTGTTGTTGAATGAAAACTTAAAATTGACTAATTAATGGATAATATGGTAAATAATATGAAAAGACAAGAATATTGTGACCGAAGCAGAGCCCTATCCGCAAACTGTAAAAATCTCAATCATTTTTTATACAAAATTTTCGGCCAATTTAATTGTGAATTTAAAATGCAACTCTGTTAGCTGCCTGCTGAAAAGAGTTCCTTTGGCCTTGATTTTAACTCCCTCCATGACGGGCGGGAAAGGGGAGCGTGACCCCAGCACGCCACCTTTTTCACGAGAGGTGGGACACTTAACATATTTAAATCGGGCTCCCATAGTGCAATTTAAAATTCACTGTTGCTGCACGGGTTTCCAGAGGTCAGGAAAGCCTTCGGCCCTCCCGCCCCAGCCCCAAACGCCAGCTTCCACCGCCACCCCTGCCCAGTCGATGCAGGTTCTCTTTACCCCCCTCACGACCATGGGCCTCTACAATCTCCCGATTACCAGGGACAGTCCCCGGCTGCTGCCTCCTGCCGCTGATTTTCCATCCCACCCACTGACCAGACTGTCCCGGGTAGGAAACGGAGCTAAAAAATTTTAATGAGGTCCTGCCATTAAGTTCAGCCGGACCTCCGCGTCGCTGGCCTTGGCAGTTACTTCGGCCGATTTCGGCATCACCCACACCCTGTCCGCCTCCCCGTAAATATTGGGGACTTCTGGCGGTGGGGGGCATGAAGTGAAAGAAATACTGTCTGGAAGTAGTGGTTAGTCTCAAGGACAGGCGGCCCTACTTGGTTAATGCGACTGTTTATGATCAGAAACTAATCAGGTCAAGTTTGTTGGGGCTGGTATCTCAGGTCTTTGAAATGTTAAATGCACAGTGTTCTGCAACTGTTCTCAGAGCCAATCTATTTGATATCCAATCATCATAATGGCTGGAAGTCTATTTTTCCACTCTTCAAAGCGAATGGCAAAATTGATTTAATAACATAATTCCCCACTAATGGAAAATAATTCTTTCGATCTTGCGTGTCGTGTTCAACCTTGGAGAGCCAAAAGAATGGTATAATAAGTAAGATTTCCCCCATTATATCAGTTCCCTTGTTTCTACATGTATATTGTATCCATTCTGTATAGTGCCTCCTCCAATTTTATTACCCCTTCTAGTATGATATCCTCTGCAAATTTGGGTAATTTGCATTGAGGCCGGAATTTTCAGAGGTAAGAACAGGTGGGTTGGAGGTGTGGGGGGGAAGTGAAAGTTATGCAAATGTAAAACCCGACCCCAACCTGCCCACTTTCACCTTTTACTCAGGCGGGACGGGGGGGGGGGGGGTGCGGGCTGCCAACCGCTGCCAGGAGGCGGGTTGGCAATTTAAATATTATAATGAGGCCCGAAGCCCCTACTTTAATCTGCTTTGCAGGTTTTACTGCAGGCGACCAGGGATCCCGGGGCTCGGGATTCCCGGTAGCTGCAATGAGGCGGCCTCAGCCTCTGGGAGCAATCCTTGTGGGGCGATGTGCAGAAGGAGTGCTTCCTCCCAGCCCCCCAAGCTCCCCCACCAGCAGCCTGCACCCCCCCCCCCCCCCCCCAGGGTCAGAGATCGGACCCCCCGGGGATCGTGACTGATCCCCAGGTCGGGATCGAACCCCACCCCCCAGGAGCTCGGACCCGTCCCCCCTCCGCTTGGGCTTGGACCCCCCGACCCCCACCCCACCATCCTGGGCCCAGCACTTACCTGGTCCTGTGGCCTCCTGGACCGTGTTCCCCACACGACTAGAAGCCAGCCTGTCAATCAGGCTGACATCCGGGCGGGGAACCCACCCTTCATGTCGCACGCACACTGTTAAAACTCCACAGCGTGTCGGGAAACTCGAACTTCCGGGTTTCCCGCCATTTCACGGGTCCCCCTGCCCTGTGCGGATGGGACCCGGGAAAATCCAGCCCTGAGTTTCTGAATTCATGTCATTAATGTAAATTAGAAGCCATAGTGATTTCAACAGCGAGCCCTGGGGCAGCTCGTTCAGTGTTTCATTCCCCCATCCCAGTATAAGTATTCTATCAAGTACCCATTGCTTTCTATGCTTCAGTCTCATAAAAATATTTAAATGAGCGACCCACCTCCTGGGAGTGGATTGTTTGCCCGTCTCCCATCCCTCCTCTATTAAAATCAGGTTCGAGGCGGGTTGGGATCGGGTTTGAGAATTTTAACACCTGACCCAAACCCACCTGTTTTTGGAGGTTAAAATTACCCTCATGGTATTTATCATAGATTGCAGACAAGGAGCCCTTTTAGTAGTCTAGGACTTGCATCTCATTTTATATCAAAGTCATTGCCTATTACAGATTTAAATTAAAGTAAATTACCAGAAGCAAATTACAGTAAAAGTGAGCACTGGAGCTCAAAGATGTTAGCAGAATTAATATTGACTCATCTGGCAGTGAAACAACAGGATAAGGACAGTGCATACCAGTTAGGTCATGTCCCACTCCAGAGACTTGAGCACATAATCTAAGGTGACACTTCAATGCAGTACTGAGGGGGCATTGCACTGTCTGAGGTGCCATCTTTCGGATGAGACGTTAAACTGAAGCCGCCCTCTCAGGTGGGTGTAAAAGATCCCATGGCACTATTTGAAGAAGAGCATGGGAGTTCTCCAGTGATGTTTGTCCCTCAACAAAAATCACTAAAACAGATTATCTAGTCATTATCTCATTGCTGTTTATAAGAAAATCAGAAATAAGAGCAGGAGTAGGCCTTACGGCCCCTCGCGCCTGCTCCACCATTTAATAAGATCATGGCTGATCATCAACCTCATCTCCACTTTCCCATGCGTGCAAATTGTCTGCCGCTTTTCCTACATTACAACAGTGACTACACTTCAAAAAGTACTTTATTAGCTGTAAAGCACTTTGAGGTGTCCTGAGATCATGAAAAGCACTATATAAATGCAAGTTCTTTTTTAAACAAGGAATAAACCCATTATTTTAATTAAAAGTACTGAGGAAGCTCATGGTTTCATATGTGAAGATCATTCAGCCTCAAAAGCTGGTCATTTCCAACATGTATATTAGCCACAGAATTCTGGCGCTTCACAAGAGCGTTATCAAACAAAATGTGCCAATGAGCCACATAGCGGAATAGGTGACCAAAAGCTTGGTCAAAGAGGTAGGTTTTAAGGAGCGTCTTAAGGGAGGAGAGAGAGGCAGAGGGGTTTAGGGAACAAATTGGACAGCAACTTCCTGATTTCCGCGTATAACTGCGCATGTGCGGATGCCAAAAGTTGCTGTCGGATTTGCTCCTTTAATAATGGTGAGCACTGATAGCCTCACCATTATTCATAGCAAAATCCGGGCCAATAAAAACTTTGGGGTTGTGCAACTTTAAAATGAAATGTTAATTTCTTTATACATTCTTCTTGTAAGTATAAGAGAAATCAGAAATGTTAACTTTCGCAGAAGAGTTGGTCAGTTCATATAAATGCAACTCTTTCTTTATCGCAAAACTAACAGGTGAATGAGTATAGGTTGTAAGGTTTGGCCTTAACTAATGAATCACTCTTAAGGTCATAAGAAAGCATGATTGCTATACTTGTATGCCTGTTTAGAGCTTCATTAATTCAATTTTGGGTGAAACACTTCCTTGTGTGGTTAATCTCTCAGTTCTGTCTTCCTTCATCAACATTCTAATTCCGGTAATACATGATTCAAGATAAAATTAGTGAGCATTTCGAAATGCATGACTGTATAGATAAAAGGAATACAAAAGATTTTTGAAAGACAATTAAGGTGTCTGCCAGGATGTTTTTGGCAAACATTCAGGCGCATAGTAGAAAAGGAACTGTAGCAGCATGGACAGAAAGTCAGTTGATGGCCAGGAACCAAAGGGTTAAGGTTAATGGTTATTGCTTGGATTTGTGAAAGGTTGGGAGTGGTGTACCCAAAGGATTAGTGCTGGGTCCACTTTTGTGTTTTCTCTCTCTATGATTTGGACTTTGAAATTTGCAGCCTACACAAAGATAGGGGGTTCAGCAAATAACGTCAAAAACTGCAGAAGACATGGGCAGGTTAGTGGAATGGACAGATCGATGACAATCTAATTTAATACAGACAAATGTGAAGGAATGCATTTTGGGAGGAAAAACGGGGAATGGGAGCATATACTTAATGGAAACACACTGAAGAGTGTGGTATGTGTGATGGAAGACAGACACCTCGGAGCGCAAATACATAATTCCCTGAAAATACATGTGCAGGTAGATTCTTTCATGAAAGATGCTATTCACATTTTGGATTTTATAAATAGGGGCATAGAGTGAAAAATCAGAGCTTACAATAATATTCAGGCCACCAAGTACTGTGTGGAACTTTGGCCGTCCCATTACAGAAAGGACATGGATTCGTTAGGATGATTGCAGGGATAACAAGCTATAGTTATGAGGCAAGACTTGAGATACTGGGATTATTTGCACCAGAGCAAGGAAGACTATGATAAGATTTAATAGAGGTTTTTAGAATTATAAAGTGTTTTGATAGAGTGAATAGGAAAATATTACTTTCTCTGGTTGGGCAATCAATAATAAGGGATCGTCAATTTAAAATTATCAGCGCGAGTGAGGAAAGAAGTTATGGGAAATATTGAATTATGGAACCGGGAGTAGTTAAGACAGAGACATTGCATCTTTTAAGGGGAAAATGACTAAATAATTGAAGCAGATGGAGATACGGGGCTATGGGCAGTGACACAGAGGCTTGTGATGCATTGGACAACTAAATGGTTTTCCTCTCTGCTGTACACTTTGGTGCCAGATGAATGATCGCTGCCTCCCCCATATAACTTATGAAACTCTGGGCATCAAAACTAGAAATAGCGATGGAAGAAATTATCACTTAGTGTAAGCAATGGTTCAGAAATCATACATCTAAGAAGAAAGGCATGTGGAGGCATGACTGTTGCATAGATTTTGAAGAGGTAATTACAAGGGATTTGTAATCAAATAAAAAATAAAATGGAAATGATTGCAAAAAACTTTTTGATTGCAAAGGCTATAGATTAAGACTCAAAATAGCTAATGAATCTTATTTTTTTTAAATAGACCACTTTTAATTTCATAAAATACAGTTAAATTATACAAAGATGAGGTAACTAATATACCAGGAGTGGTGATTTGTTGCAATGTGTTAAGTTATGTAAAAGCACCTTTTTGCCAAAAGGGGTGGGGGAATCAAATGAGGTGGAAACTGAGCTTTAATAACATAGTAACAGTTTCAAAAAGGAGAAGACCTTTGGACCATCTAGCCCATCTGTCCACTGTATTCCCTTGGTGTCTTTCTAATAACCCTGAATCCCATTTGTTGGCATAAATCTGTTTCATTCTATCTTGAAACCCATTAAGGTTTCTTGTTTCATCACCTTTGCCAGTAATCTGTTTCACAAACTGACTATCCTTTTAGAAAGAAGGGTGCCTGCTGCATTTCCTATTTTCTTTTGTTGTTCTTAATTTGTAAATATGAGCCCTTGTACTTAAATTCTACACATGGCAAAATAGCTCACGGTTATAGTCACAGTTCGGGACCAGACACATTCAGGGACCAGACACATTCATGTTTTATTTTCATTGGCAGAAGTAAAATGTTTTCAGGGCCTAAGGTGACTCCTAGCTTTATAATGCAGCTCTTTCTGGCATAGTTAATGTCTCAAATGTTGTAGTCAGGAATTACAAGTATGAACCAGACTTGTGCCATTCTTTGGCACTGTTCAGGTGTACTGTGCTAATAAAAATAATTTCAAATGATAATGAAGTAAATCTTGCTGTGCTTTGCTTACAGGAGAAACAAGACATTATATTGAACCCAGGGAAAGAGCCCAATGTTAGGCATCAGTCTATAATTGAAATAGTTTTGGCTTATCATTTGTGTTGTTTCTTGCATTATAAACATTGATTTCAAGTGACACAAACTTTGATTTTTACCTTATGATCTACATGATCTGTGATTTAATGTCAGTAAATGATGATGTCTAAGATTCAGTTGTTATACAAGCAAAATCTTAACATGATTAGATTAACCAATGCTGGTGCTTCTACATTTAAAGGTTTAACTACTAATACAAAAGCAAAATACTGCGGATGCTGGAAATCTGAAATAAAAACAGAAAATGCTGGAAATACTCAGCAGGTCAGGCAGCATCTGTGGAGAGAGAAACAGAGTTAACGTTTCAGGTTGATGACCCTTGGTCAGAACGATGACTGCATGCTTTTAATACTGTGCATCAGCACCTCACACATGCAGGAGGTGGATTGCTCCACATTTCTCATCAGGGTGCAGAAGTTGCTCGGCACATCACCCAATGACTAACAGTCTATCATGGTTTGAAAGCGTTCATTTTTTGAATGTAGTGCCACGGCGATCAAGCTCCATTGCCTGTTCGGCTGCTGAAAGGGCCTCCTCCGCTTCCTTCTCTTGCTTCTCCTGTTCCTGCTCGCTAATGCTCAGTGATTCCACCTTAGTGCTACCCTCATATTCACTATCTATACCCCCCCCCCACCCCCGCCCCCCCCCCTCAAGTGGATGTAACTGGGCTGCATACCAACTCTTGGAATTTTGATAGGGTTTCAGACTAGCTGCTTCCTGCAGGTTCCATGGAAGGTTTAGTCTCTGATTTCTCTGTCGTTCCAGTTACAAGAAAGAGGAACAAACACAAAGACAAATTAATAAGCGAATATGTAGAAATTGGTTTATTCATCAGTTTCATGAAAGTTGACCTTTTCGGACATATTGACCAAGACTGGGAGGGAAGGTAGGAAAGAGAACAATGAACCCTCAGTGGGGACATGCCCATCCACTTCACCATCTCCTGCCACCTCTCAAGTTGCGCTGCCAGAGCTTCCCTGCCCTTTCCTCAAATATGATGACTTCCTGAACTGTAGTAGGTCCTCCTCCAACAGCTGTGGTTTGCCTTCTGTACAAGATTTCTACGACTTATTGCAGCATCATGGCTCCTTACCGCGTTAGAAGCGATTTTTCGATTTGAATTCAGAAGTAGTTGCAGTAATTGCGAAGGTGAAGCTGTTTTACTTTCATGCATTAGATTCCTGAGGATACTTGTATGGAGTAAATGTGACTTGTGACTAGTGAGTCAATCCGTATTGTGCATAAGACTTTACCACCTTTAGCTGATGCTATTTTAACTCGCTCATTACGTTAAACGATAGGAAAATCTTGTTCTTTTGCAGAACCTCTTTAACACTTACCTTCTGGCTAAAATGACTTCTCAGAAACACCCAGGATATTTGTCTGCAAGTTGTTAGCTTCCACACTGCTCACCCAGGCTTAGGTTCCTCGGTTCCCTCCACAGGCTTTCCCAAGGCCCCAAGATACTCCAGCGCCTTTAAGCAGCCACAAGCCTTTAAGGCCTGCAGCAGCACTTGAATTTCCTGTGCCCTCATGGCTGTGCCCAATAGGAGGCCTTAGAGCCTGACCATGTAATGCCATGACATGCAAATTAAACCCCAAGAGGAAATCAGGATCCAGCAAAGTGACAACAGGCGCAGTACTATTTCAGTGCGCTGCCCATCCACAACACTTATTTCTATAGGCCCCAGGAAAATGACTCCACATATGTTTTACCAGGGTACAGAGCTAGGATTTTTAAACTGGGAATCCACTCAAGAGTCCCATGTACAATTCATTTACACTTCCAACAGCAAATTTAAAAGTTAAAGTGGAGAAAAGTTGTTGCCATGATGAATTTGTCTTTTGATGTCAATGTGCTAGTGATAGCTTGTGTCAGGACATTGACCAACTCCAGAAACATTTGAAAATCGCTATAAATATTATGATTACAGGTGGTGGTTACACGAGTTGAGCGATCGACACCCCATGTCAATTTCCAGCTGGACTCCAGCTCGGTATCTCCTAAAGTAGTAGTTGAACAATCTGGATCTGAAGATGGCTACATAATTGTCATCACAGGGCGAAAGGTAAGTTTGCTTTGGTTGTAAATATCTGTTCATATGACAGAGTAATTTTTTAAGATTTTTACTTGCCACCTTCAAATATTTGCTTTAGTCACACTGTAGACATGACTAGTAGTTTAATTTGATTTTCAGGAATACTGCAGTATTAGTTGATCCCCCATGATGTTTAAAGGCACAAATGTTTTTACCATGGCCCAGAATTTGCTGGGAAGATGACGGCGAGTTTAATGCGCACACCGTTATTAATGTTTGTGGTAAACCACTGTATTGTATATTGCCACCTCTGGGTGGCGCTGTGTATGGAGGCATGCCTCAGCTGACTCCACCCACCACTGTGTGGGTTTCGTTCAGACTTGTTCAGTCACTCACGAAGAAGCATGGTCTCTTCTTAGCTAATAAAAGCCTTATTCATCTCTTCTTTCGACTCGTCATCTCTTCTTCGACTCATCACCTTTTATGAAGTAATTGATAAGCGTATCAATTTTATTAGCTAAAAGTTAAATGGCGACACCTGAGGAGCAACAACAGCAACGGATACAGCAGACATTGCTGAGAGCCCTCAGACCACCACGCCTGGACCTCGACCCTCAAGAGGTGGGTGCATCAGCCAAGTTTGAACACTGGCTGAGCTGCTTTGAATCCTTCCTCGCAATCTCACAGGTTACAGAGGAGGATCACAAACTGAAAATTTTGACCGCCCAGGTGAGCCATCAAGTATATATGCTAATCCGGGACTCTAATACGTACGTGGCGGCCCTCGAGCTACTAAAAGGGCAATATACGCGCCCAGTGAACACAATTTACGCCCGACACCTCTTGGGATCCCGCAGGCAGCAACCGGGAGAATCGGTAGGGGCATTTGCACGGGCGCTACTGGCACTCTGCAGAGACTGCGATTGTAAAGCGGTAACGGCTGTGGAGCACGCGCAGGGACTCGCCTGTGATGCCTTCGTCAGGGGCCTCCAGTCAGACCACACCCGGCAGAGACTGCTAGAAAGCAAGGAACCCGACCTGAAGACGGCCATTGCCCTTGCGCTCTCGTTAGAGGAGGCCCACCGAAACCTCGAGGCATACCCCCGTAACGGCGCCGAGACATGGCAATCGAAACCGTGGGACACGGGACCGCCGCCCCCGGCACCAACCGCTGCAGCGACCCAACCGAGACAGCAGCCTCCGGTAAGAACTGCTTCGATGCCCAGTAACCAGGCCCAAAAATGCTATTTCTGTGGCCAGTTAAAACATCCCAGAGCGCACTGCCCAGCTAAGACAGCTACCTGCTCGGGCTGCGGGAAGAAAGGCCATTACGCTAACGCCTGCAAGGGGAAGCCAGCCAGCAGCGCAGCGTGCGGGCCGTGGGAGCAGCCATCTTATCCGCCATTTTGTGTACCCCCGGCCGCATGGCATCCGCCGCCATCGTATCCAACGCACTCAACCGCCATTTCGTCACCGGAACCGACCACCGTCTCGGCGGATGACTATAGTGACTCACTAAGCCACATACTGGCCTCCGTGACGCTGGATCAAGCCCTCCCTCACCATCTATCCAGCTCCATGATGGATATCGCGGTAAACGGCCGCGCCACCAGTTGCCTGATCGACAGCGGGAGCACAGAGAGTTTCGTCCACCCCGACACGGTACGTAGCCACTCCCTCACGATTCTGCCAACGCACCATCGCATTTCTATGGCGTCCAAGTCCCAGTCAATGGACATCAGCGGCTACTGTGTGGTGACCCTGTCAGTAGGGGGCACTGAATATCAAAAATTTAAACTGCTAGTCCTGCCCCGTCTTTGCGCTGCCGTCCTGCTAGGGTTGGATTTTCAGTGCCACCTTAAGAGTGTCACACTAGCATACGGTGGACCCCTCCCCCCACTCACAGTCTGCAACCAACAACTTTTAAATCGCCCGCTGCAAACCACCTGCAGCCTTTCCACATTAAAAGTCCCCCCCCCTCCCCTGTTCGCTAACCTCACCCGCGACTGTAAACCCATCGCTACCAAAAGCAGGCGGTACAGTGCCGGGGACAGAGCTTTTATCAGCTCTGAGGTGGAGCGGCTCTTGAAGGAGGGCATTATCGAAGGTAGCACTAGCCCCTGGCGAGCCCAGGTTGTAGTCGTTAAAACCACTGCAAAACGCCGCATGGTAATCGACTACAGCCAAACCATAAACCGGTACACCCAGCTGGACGCGTACCCCCTCCCTCGCATATCTGATATGGTCAATCAGATTGCGCAATACAAAGTATTCTCCACCATCGACCTTAAGTCAGCGTACCACCAGCTGCCCATCCGCCATGAGGACCGCCAGTATACTGCCTTCGAGGCAAACGGCCGCCTCTACCACTTCCTTAGGGTCCCCTTCGGCGTCACCAACGGGGTTTCGGTCTTCCAAAGGGAGATGGACCGAATGGTTGACCAGAACGCGCTGCGGGCAACCTTCCCCTATTTGGATAACGTCACCATCTGCGGCCACGACCAGCAGGACCACGACGTTAATCTAGCAAATTTCCTCCGTACGGCCCAACGGCTGAACCTAACGTACAATAAGGAAAAATGTATGTTTCACACCAAGCGCCTGGCCATCCTCGGCTGCGTGGTGGAGAACGGAGTCATCGGGCCCGACCCCGACAGAATGCGCCCCCTAATGGAGCTACCCCTTCCCCACTGCCAAAAAGCACTGAAGAGATGCCTGGGGTTTTTCTCCTACTACGCCCAGTGGGTGCCCCTCTATGCAGACAAAGCCAGGCCCCTCATCAAAGCCACCTCCTTCCCCCTGACACCAGAGGCGTGTGCAGCCTTCACTCTTATCAAGAACGATATCGCGAAGGCCGCAATGCACGCGGTGGATGAGTCCATCCCCTTCCAAGTGGAGAGCGATGCCTCCGACTTCGCCCTAGCCGCGACCCTTAACCAGGCGGGCAGACCCGTGGCCTTTTTCTCAAGGACCCTCCAGGGCCCCGAGACGAGACACTCCTCCGTCGAAAAGGAGGCCCAGGCTATTGTAGAAGCGGTGCGTCACTGGAGGCATTACCTGGCCGGGAAACGATTTACCCTGCTCACTGACCAGCGTTCAGTAGCTTTTATGTTTAATAATAAGCAGAGGGGTAAAATCAAGAACGACAAGATCTTGAGGTGGAGAATCGAACTCTCCACCTACAATTATGATATCTTGTATCGGCCAGGGAAACTCAATGAGCCCCCAGATGCCCTATCACGTGGTACATGCGCCAACGCGCAGAGTGATAGGCTGCAGTCCCTCCACAATGACCTCTGCCACCCGGGGGTCACCAGGTTTTTCCATTTTATCAAATCCCGTAACCTGCCCTACTCCATCGAGGAGGTCAGGACCATGACCAAGAGCTGCCAAATCTGCGCCGAGTGCAAACCGCACTTCTATAGGCCGGACAGAGCAAGCCTGATCAAGGCCACCCGCCCCTTCGAACGCCTGAGCGTCGATTTTAAAGGGCCCCTCCCCTCCGCTGACCGCAATGTGTACTTCCTCAACATAGTTGATGAGTACTCCCGTTTCCCCTTTGCCATCCCTTGCCCAGACATGACCAGTACCACGGTCATCAAGTGTCTGAATGACATCTTCGCTCTGTTCGGGTTCCCCAGCTATATACATAGCGACAGGGGCTCATCGTTCATGAGCGACGAACTTCGGCAGTACCTGCTAACAAGAGGTATCGCCACGAGCAGGACCACCAGTTACAACCCCCGGGGGAACGGCCAGGTGGAAAGGGAGAACGCGACGGTTTGGAAGGCAGTCCTCTTAGCACTAAAATCTAAGGGCCTTCCGACCTCCCGCTGGCAGGAGGTCCTCCCTGCAGCGCTCCACTCCATTCGGTCACTGCTTTGTACTGCCACTAATGCGACCCCTCATGAGAAAATGTTCGTTTTCCCCCGGAAGTCTACATCGGGAACCTCGCTACCGGCATGGTTGACTTCTCCTGGGCCCGTCCTACTGCGGAGGCACATGAGGACGCATAAAACGGACCCCCTGGTCGAGCGGGTGCACCTCCTACACGCCAACCCCCAGTATGCCTGGGTGACATACCCAGACGGGCGGGAGGACACGGTCTCCATACGAGATCTCGCACCCTCGGGTACCCCTGAATTACCACCGTTATCCCCCTTACCACCGTTATCCCCCTTACCACTGTTATCCCCCACCACCCCTCCCAACCCAACCCCTGCAGACGGCATGCCAAAGCCCCAGGAATCTTCGCCAACCACCCAGACACCAGACACCAGACCCGACGTCGGATGCTGCAACACCGCCGCTACCACGACGATCAGGACGTCAGACAAGGCCTCCTGATAGACTTAACTTGTAGTACCCTTCACCCCGCCGGACTTCACATTAAACAAGGGGTGAATGTGGTAAACCACTGTATTGTATATTGCCACCTCTGGGTGGCGCTGTGTATGGAGGCATGCCTCAGCTGACTCCACCCACCACTGTGTGGGTTTCGTTCAGACTTGTTCAGTCACTCACGAAGAAGCATGGTCTCTTCTTAGCTAATAAAAGCCTTATTCATCTCTTCTTTCGACTCGTCATCTCTTCTTCGACTCATCACCTTTTATGAAGTAATTGATAAGCGTATCAATGTTTAAATAACCCAGCAGTTTGTAGCGAGGAAGAGATATCCCGTGAGTTGCGAATCACCACAAATTGCTGGACGATTTGCACCGCTCCTCGCACAAACGGCAGCTCGCGTTAGCTCCCCGTGAGTTTCAAGAAATTGCTGCATTTGCGCTGTTAAAACAAATTAAACTCGCCACAGAAAGTTAGGGCTGGTACTTAACGACGTAAGGATCCTTTTAATGATAAGAGTTATGTTCCTGCACTGCCACCCAACCTCTCCGGCCCGGATAGGGAACAATTGAAACTATGGAGCCTCATTTCTGCAGGTAGTACATTGTTCCTAGAGGTTTTTCGAGTTGAAAGGTGAGGAAAGAAATCTAACAAATGGGGCACACTGTGAGCTGCCCTGCTCCAGCAAATTCTGGGCCTATACATTGCAGCTGGCCTGTAGGGGAAGGTTCAGTACATTTGGGCTGTCACGTGGTATTAGTTGGGCCCTAGTGTACTTGACATGACCCTGGCAGCACTATCTGTAGGCACACTATATTTGGAATGTTACGGCCACTCAGTTTGAAATGTATAATAGATTAATAGTTTACTTGTCTTTTTTGCTAATGGAATGGAGAAGCTTTTATATTGATGTAATGAATTCCCATCTGTTCAAAAACTAATTGCACCTTAAAAAATCACTGTGTTCTCTCTCGGTAGATAAGCAGAATACCTTTAACAGGCCCAGGGTGTGGCCATTTCTTGTCCTGCAGTAAATGTTTAACAGCTCCTTACTTCATGCGGTGTGGGTGGTGCAGTGGTAGATGTTCTAGAATGCAGGAATGCACACATCAGATGTGGAACCAGAGTATCTGCCTTCCTGTCATCAGTGAGGTAAGAATTTCTGCTGTTTTTGTAAAAGATACAATAAATTATTATTTAACTGTTGCCATTAGGATAGCATCTGTGGTAGATTTGCAGTACTTTTAATAAAAATACATTGTGTGCATTTCTTTCAAATTTTACCAACCGGTTATAAAACTAGGCTCTTAATCTGATTTATGGTGGCGTGTAAGATAGATTAATCCCCATCATATTTGTGTTTTGCTTCAAAAAGCATAGAATGAATTCCCAATCTTCCTCCCAGTTTTAAGTTTGATTTTAAAAAGCACATTAGGAATTATACCTTAAAAATTTTGGGTCGTTCATTTAAAAATTAATTTGTGTAGGCTTTAATGGTTAATGGACAGAAAACAGAGAGTAGGAATAAATGAGGCTTTTTCGGGTTGACAGGCTGTAATTAGCAGGGTACTGCAAGGATCAGTGCTTGGGCCTCAGCTATTTACAATCTATATTAATGTCTTAGATGAAGGGACTGAGTGTAAAGTATCCAAGTTTGCTGATGATACAAAGTTAGGTGGGAAAGTAAGCTGTGAGGAGGATGCAAAGAGGCTGCAGAGAGATATAGACAGGTTGACTGAGTGGGCAAGAACATGGCAAATGGAATACAATGTGAGGAAGTGTGAAGTTATCCACTTTGGTAGGAAAAACAGGAAAACAGAATATTTTTTGAATGCTGAGAGACTGGGAAATGTTTGCAGTCAGAGGGACCTGCGTGTCCTTGTACATGAATCAGAGAGTTAACATGCAGGTACAGCAAGCAATTAAGAAAGCAAATGGTATGTTAGCTCTTGTTACAAAGGGATTAGAGTATAAGAGTAAAGAAGTCTTACTACAATTATACAGGGCATTGGTGTGGTCACACCTGGAGTACTGTGTACAGTTCTGGTCTCCTTACCTAAGGAAAGACATACTTGCCTTAGAGGGAGTGCAACGAAGGTTCACTAGACTGGTTCCTGGGATAGGGGGATTGCCCTATGAAGAGAGATTGAGTAAACTTGGCCTATATTCCCTAGAGTTTAGAAGAGTGAGAGATGATCTAATTGAAACATATAAAATTGTTATGGGGCTTGACAGGGTTAATGATGGGAAAATGTTTCCCCTGGCTGGGGAATCTAGATCACGGGGTCACAGTCTCAGAATAAGGGGTCGGCCATTTAGGGCTGAGATGAGGAGAAATTTCTTCACTCAGAGGATTGTGAATCTTTGGAATTCTCTATCCCAGAGGGCTGTGGAGGCTCAGTCGTTGAGTATATTCAAGACAGAGGTCGATAAATTTTTGGGAACTAAGGGAATCAAGGGATATGGGGATGGTGCGGGAAGGTGGAGTTGAGGTAGAAGATCAGCCATGATCTTGTTGAATGGCGGAGCAGGGCCAAATGGTCTACTCCTGCTCCTATTTCTTATGTTCTTAAAGTCTGAAGCCCAATCAGGAACATTTTGCTCACCTTAAATAACTTTTTTGAGTTTTATAGTTAATGCAGCTCTGTAATATGTTAAATTGCAGTATGGTTAGATATTACTGTCTATTGGTGATCCAATGATATCATAGTATTGGAGATGCAGGTTCAATTCCTAACCCCACTGAGTTAGAATTTTATAGCATGAGGCCATTCAGCCCATCATGCCTGTGCCAGCTCTCTGAGTCCCACTTAGTCCCATTTCCCCTGTGCTTCCCCATACGCTTTTAATTTTGTGCCCACTTCCCTTTTAAAAGCTGCTAATAGATTTCCCTGGCTTTTCACACACAAAGTCAGGATAAAAGCAAATTTCCATCGAGTTTATTGCTACTGTTGTGGGCATAGGTTGGGGATCTGCAGCTTCCAGAGCATATGATCCTCCATCTAGTCATAGATGTGTACAGCCACAGGTGTGACTGTGTGTCACAGAATGGAGATGGCCAAATGAGGAGTGTGTGACATACACGGCAACTTTATTATGATTATTATAGATTCTGCTTGCACTGCTGTTTCTGGTAGGGCATTCATGTCCTAAAAGCCCCCTGTGCAAAAACAATTTCTCTGAAACTCTCCCTTCATTCTTTTGATGATGATACATTGATGCCACCTAGCTACTGCATCACTGACCAGTATACTGTAAATGGTTTTAATCCTATCAAAATCCATCATCATATTTTTTACAGCTTTATCAACTGGTCCTCCCAAGATTTGTGCATCTGCCGCTTTCTCTTTTCCTTTGCTCCTTTTTAAAGTTATACCATTTAGTGTATATTTCCTCTCATTCTTCTTCCCAAAATGTATCACCTCACATTTCTCTACATTACATTTAGGCTGACATTTGCCTAATCTACTCATCTGATAAAATGCAAAATACCGTAAATGCTCAAAATCTGAAACAAAAACAGAAAAAGCTGGAAATACACGACAGGTCAATGTGTCAATGGAATGATCGCTGGTCATGCAACACATCATCTCAGTCAAGTAATAGAAAGAAGCAAAAAGGAAATAGACATAAAGGAATAAAGAATGAGTGGCCAAGACAGTGGGCGAGGTGCAAATCATAGAACACTTAGGGATCAGGTTGGAAATTAAAGCAGATTTGAAATTTAAACAGAAGATGTGGGCAAAGTACATCAGGTCCACCATAAGGACATAAGAAATAGGAGCAGGAGTAGGCCATTTGGCCCCTCGAGCCTGCTCCGTCATTCAATAGGATCATGGCTGATCTTCTACCTTAACTCCACTTTCCTGCACTATCCCCATATCAATTGATTCCCTTAATATCCATAAATCTGTCTATCTCTGTCTTGAATATACTCAACGACTGAGCCTCCACAGCCCTCTGGGGTAGAGAATTCCAAAGATTCATCACCCTCTGAGTGAAGAAATTTCTCCTCATCTCAGTCCTAAATGGCCGACCCTTTATTCTGAGACTGTGACCCCTGGTTCTAGACTCCCCAGCCAGGGGAAATATCCTCCCTGCATCTACCCTGTCAAGCCCTGTAAGAATTTTATATGTTTCAATGAGATCACCTCTCATTCTTCTGAACTCTAGAGAATATAGGCCTAGTCTACTCAATCTCTCCTCATTGGACAATCCCCCTATCCCAGGAACCAGTCTGGTGAACCTTTGTTGCACTCCCTCTATGGCAAGTATATCCTTCCTTAGGTAAGGAGACCAGAACTGTACACAATGCTCCAGGTCTCACCAGGGCCCTATATAATTGCAGTAAGACGTCTTTACTCTTATACTCTCATCCTCTGGTAATAAATGCCAACATACCATTTGCTTTCCTAATTGCTGTACCTGCATGTTAGCTTTCAATGATTCATGTACAAGGACACCCAGGTCCCTCTGAACACCAACATTTCCCAATCGCTCACCATTTAAAAGTACTCTGATTTTCTATTTTTCCTACCAAAGTGGATAACTTCACATTTCTCCATATTATATTCCATTTGCCATGTTCTTGCCTACTCTCTTAGCTTCTCTATATCCCTTTGAAGCCTCTTTGCATCCTCCTCACAACTTACATTCACACCCAGCTTTGTATCATCAGCAAACTTGGATATATTACATTTGGTCCCCTCATCCAAATATTTGATATAGATTGTGAATAGCTGAGGCCCAAGCACTGATCCTTGCGGTACCCCACTAGTTACAGCCTGCCAACCCGAAAATGACCCGTTTATTCCTACTCTCTGTTTTCTGTCCATTAACCAATCCTCAACCCATGCTAATATATTACCCCCAATCCCATGAGCCCTAATTTTGTTTAATAACCTCTTGCATGGCACCTTATCGAATGCCTTCTGAAAATCCAAATACACCACATCTACTGGTTCCCCCTTATCTATTCTGCTAGTTACAAGTTCAAAAATCTTTAACAGATTCGTCAAACACGATTTCCCTTTCATAAATCCGTGTTGACTCTGCCCAATCCTATTATTATTTTCTAAGTGCCCTGTTACTACGTCCTTAATAATAGATTCCCTACTACTGATATCAGGCTAACTGGTCTGTAGTTCCCCGTTTTCACTCTCCCTCCTTTCTTAAATAGTGGGGTTACATTTGCTACCTTTCAATCCGCGGGAACCGTTCCAGAATCTATGGAATTTAGGAAAATGACAACCAATGCATCCACTATCTCTATAGCCACCTCTTTTAAAACCCTAGGATGTAGGCCATCAGGTCCAGGGAATTTATCGGCTTTCAGTCCCATTAATTTCTCCAGTACTATTTTTTAACTAATACTAATTTCTTTTAGTTCCTCATTCTCGCTAGACCCTTGGTTCTCCACTATTTCCGGGACGTTTTTTGCGTCTTCTTCCATGAAGACAGATACAAAGTATTTGTTTAATTTGTCTGCCATTTCCTTATTCCCCATTATAATTTCTCCTGTCTCAGCCTGTAAGGGACCCACATTTACTTTTGCTAATCTTTTCCTTTTTACATACCTATGAAAGCTTTTACAGTCTGTTTTTATGTGTCTCACTAGTTTACTCTCATTCTATTTTCCCTTTCTTTATCAATTTATTGGCTCTCTTTGCTGAATTCTAAAATCCTCTCAATCCTCAGGCTTACTACTCTTTTTGGCAACATTATAAGCCTCTTCCTTTGATCTAATACTATCTTAAACTTCTCTTGTTAGCCACGGTTGGACCACTTTTCCTGTGGGTTTTTTGTGCCTTAAAGGAATGCATATTTGTTGTAAATTATGTATTAATTCTTTAAATGTTAGCCATTGCTTGTCTACCGTCATACCTTTTAATGTAGTTTCCCAATCTACCTTAGCCAACTCGCCCCTCATACCTACGTAGTTTGCTTTGTTTAGAGTTAAGACCCTAGTTTCGGATTTAACTAAATCACTTTCAAACTCAATATAAAATTCTATCATATTATGGTCACTCTTCCCTAAAGGCCCCTTTAACTACAAGGTTATTAATTAACCCTTTCTAATTGCACAATACTAGATCAAAATAGCCTGTTCCCTAGTTGGTTCCTCAACATACTGATCTAGAAAACTATCTTGCATACATTCTATGAATTTGTCCTCCACACTATTACTGCAAATTTGGTTTGCCCAGTCTATATGTAGATTAAAGTCCCTCATGATTATTGTATTACCCTTGTTACATGTGCCTCTGATTTCCTGATTTTTACTCTGCCCTACATTACAACTACTGTTTGGAGGCCTATAAACAACTCCCACCAATGTTTTCTGCCCCTTGCTGTTTCTTAGCTCCACCCAAACTGATTCTACTTCTTGATTTTCGGAGCTAAGATCCTTTCTCTCTACTGTCTTTATCCCATCTTTTATTATCAGGGCTACCCCTCCTCCTTTTCCATTTTGCTTATCTCTTCTAAAAGTTAATTATCCTGGAATATTTAGTTCCCAACCTTGGCCACATTGCAGCCACGTCTCCGTAATGGCTATTAGGTCAAACCTATTAATTTCTATCTGCGCTATTAATTCATCTATTTTGTTGTGAATGCTTTGCGCATTCAGATATGGTGCCTTTAGCTTTGACTTACTTCTATTTTTCCCTGATGTCAAGTTGCTGATGCCTCATTACCTTTGTTACTCTCTCTGTTCCTTCCTGATCCACTCTGCTTAATTTTTGCCCAAAACCTTACTCTGCTCTAGAGCCTTTCCTGAATCCTCCCCCCCCCCCCACCCCCATCCCCATCCCCCCCCTCCATCTCTGAAAGGAGAAAGAATAGATCCCGCAGGGAGCACCACTCCAAAAAAAACATCCGTTAACCGCTACTAACTGTTTTTTGTCCTTTAACCAACTTTCTATCCATGCTGCCACATTCCACATAATACTGAGTTTTAGCTTTATCAGCAAGTTTCCAACGTGTCGTGTTAGTCTCTGTTGGATTGCTCTGGGGAGATGTCAGCTGATGTCAAGGCTAAGTGCCTTCCTATTTGGCAGTGGGGGAGAGTGGAAGTCTTCCCTGAGCCACTCCTGGTGCATATCACTCGAAGATAGGGCGACTGATAGGAAACTGGTGTTTCATAACCTTTCACAAAAAATAAAAATCCTCTACATTAAACATGAAAGGAACCAGTTAGTATTCTAAAAAAAAATGCAACTGTCAACATTTTTTGGAAATTCTCTGTATTGCATTTTTATCTGTTCTGCTTTTTGACTTAAGAGTGTTGTACAACAGTAAATTTGTGAGCGTCTGCAACTTGTATTTTACTGTGGTTAAATACTTTCAGATCTCCCCGCTAAGTGCACCTTTAGAGGGTGGGACAACACTGTCCATTTGTGGAAAGGAGTTTGGAGCAATGAGAACTGGAAAATTAAATGCTAAAATGACTGTCATAAATGTTGGAAATGTTCCTTGCAAATTGGAGGCAAGCAAAAGCAACAAGAACAGGTGTGCTAAGAAGAATACAATTCTGGCTAAATACTGACTGCTTCAGTGTTTTTAGTTATGGCAAAAGAGTCAGATCCAATTGGGATAAATGAGAGAGCACTTGCCATAATCCCTTGTATACTGCCAGACAAATGATCACTTGCATCAGGCCACAAGTCTTGCTCCAGGTTTATAGGTCATAAAAACCAGCAAAAGGATGTAAAACGAGGCTAAAAACCATCTACCACAGTTAAGTGAATGTCATCTTGTGGGACTGCTAGTTGGAGCTCAATATGGATAGGGGACACTTCAGGTCCGATTTTACCCTTGCCTGCCTGGTGGGAACGGTACAGACAGGGATTAAAATGGCAGTCAACCGCGCCTCCCGTGTTTGCGTCCGCCACTATTTTAACTCTCAGGTTTTCGGGACCATCGAGGCTGCCCGCCACAGGCAGGTGGGGGCCTGGTCAATATCCAAATATCAGAGTCTGATGACTTCTTTCAGACCCTGACATGAATTTAACTGGGGATTGCAGCTGCAACGCAAAGTGCCAGAGCCGCTAGGGAAAGCTGGTGGAAGACAGGAACCAGGGCCAGAGAAGGCCCAAGTCAGTGATTTAATTATTTTTTATAAAAGGTTTCCTTGTGGGCCAGGAGGAGCAGGTGTGCTCCTCGCAGCCTGACGAGGAAACCTTGAACCTCCCCTGTCTTGGGCATCACCCCACTTCCCCAGCCACAATTCCCATTCGACCTCCACCCAATGACTTATCTTAGTGCCAGGGACCGTTCTCTCGGATCCCCAGTGAAAACCTCCTGCCATCCAAAATCTTGTTCCCAGCTACATAACCACCACGTCATCTCCCCTGGTTCGGGCAGGAGTCAGCATGGTGACATTTAAATGAGGCCCGGGAGTTAAGATTGCTCACGCTGGCGCCGCCATGGATGCTGCTCTCCTACCCCGGCCTCCCCATGCCACATTCTCACCCCAGGTTAAAATCGGGGCTGATCATCTTGGGAAGGAGGGAGTGTAAAAGCGACAAACTGATACTGTCTATATCTTTCCCCCTTCCAATGGTATCTTCTCCTAAGTAATTCTGGATTAACAATAGTTATTTGTGAAGCATATTTCCATTATTTTCCACCTCTTTGTGCTCTCTTTATAACTGTAGTACAGTATGACTTTCCAACTAATTTGTATTGGTGGCTGTGTGAAAACCTGGTCACCCGATTGGAGAGTTTAGATTTGAATTTTCAGTAAAGAAAAAAAACAGGGAAAAATTGGGTTGCACCCCCTTTGGGGGGCTAACTTCATCGGGGCACTACTTTTAGCGCCCCAAATAAGTTAGCGCCCCCACAGCCAAAATTGGATGGTAGCGCCCTAACCAGGAGGTGGGGCACTACTGGAAGCACTCCCCCTCACTCTTGGGGTGCTCCAGCTCAATATCGCGGCACTATGTGCCGCAGCGCCACGTGCGCTAGCACGTAGCGCCCCGGTACTGCAGGCCTCCCTCCCCTTATTAAAGGGGAGGGGCCTAGCGCAGCAGAAACCGGGGCCCAGCTGGGCCACCAGGGAGCCGGGTGCCGGCAAAAGAGCAGAGGGGGCAGGTGCTGGCAGGCGGACAGCAAAAAAAAAAAGGCCGCCTGGCACCTCCCCTTTAAATATCGCTGCCCCAGCCGCACGTATGCCCCCCCGACCCTGTCGGACATAGCATCCAGTGGTACATCAGGGGGCGTGACCCAAGTTTGCAGGCGGGGCGCTGCGAGGCGCTACCAGCTACCGTTGCCGCTAACCTCCCACTGAATTTCGCAGGAGGGGTTGGCAGCAGTGCCGTGTCCGGGCGCTAGTTGCTTTGCGACCCCTTGGGGAGCTAACGTGAGGCGCAAAGCAACTGAATTTTGCCCCCAAAATGTTTTATCCAGAAAAAGGTGGGAATGATAGAAGCAAGCCATTTTATCCGGAGTCTTTGTTCAACTTGGTAGAATATAAAGAATAAAATAACTACTATTTTGAGTCTTGTTTCCTGTTTTATAATACCAGATAACAATCTTCTCTCTTTCTTTCCAAAGACTTCTGTGCACATTGGAAGCATTTAATGCCACACAGGATTATAATCCCGTCCATATTAATTTAACTTTGAACAAAAATTTGACAACACAAGCACGCGGCTTCTCGTTTGTGGTAAGATATGTAGTTTACTCATTTTTGTTAGAATCCCTAAACTTCTAGAATGTGACAAAATAAGCTTTTGATAATTGTGTTGATCATAATCAAAAATTTATCAAACTCTCTTTTGAAACCTTTTGGCACTTTATATTAAAAAACACTTTCATACCATCTCTTCCCAATCATCACCCAAGGAAGAGAGATGTGTTAACAGTGTCATCCATTAGACTCTGCATCAATCTGTAAACACATCCACACTTAGAACATCATCCAATCTATTGTTCACAAGTTTGGTTCTTGGTTTCTTCTGAAAGTTGATCCATCCTTCAGATGAGACGTTAAACCGAGACCCAGTCTGCCCTCTCAGGTGACCATAAAAGATCCCATGGCACTATTTCGAAGAAAATTTATGAAGAAGAAGGGCTACGGGGAAAGGACGGAGGAGTGAGACTAACTGAAGTGCTCTTGCAGAGAGCTGGCACAGGCTCGATGGGCCGAATGGCTTCCTTCTGCTGTAACCATTCTATGATTCTATGATTCTAAGAGCAGGGAAGTTATCCCTGGTGCCCTGGCCAATATTTATCCTTCAATCAACATCACTAAAACAGATTATCTGGTCATTATCACTCTTTGTGGCAGTTTGCTGTGTGCCAATTAGCTGCCACGTTTCCTACATTACAACAGTGACTACACTTAAAAAAAAAAAAAAAAAGGACTTAATTGGCTGTAAAGAACTTTGGGACGTCCTATAAGACATGAAAGGCGCTATATAAATGCAAGTCTTTTTACTGGAAAAGCTGTGCAGGCATCAACGAGCGCATAACTGTCACCTAACGTTAGGATTGCTCAATTAAAATCTGAGCAAACTTCACAAGTGATGTCCACTCATTCGGCAGTTATTTCAAAAATGTACCAGTACTGCTGGAAGCTGTCAAGTGTGCAATCCAAAGTAAAATGGGAACTTTTAAAATCTCTTGAACTTAACTGTCACAAAACTGGCAACATCTGATTATTATTTGACCAAACTGCCTTCATGCAAAGTAAATTGGCATCACTTCTAACAGCTCAAACTGTGTGTCATGAAGGAAGAAAGAGAAAATTGCAATGCAAAAAAGAGAGGTCTCTACAAATTTATATTTCTGCTCAAACAGTTTTTTTTTGTCTTGATATCTTTTGACTGTTTTTTGAATAATTGCTACAGCATCTTCTCATCATGTTTTATCATGGGAATTTTCTTGAGTCTTTTCTTGTTGATGTTTTTCATACAGAATGATCTAAGTGCATTTTTATAATAACTTGTAAACGTAAAGCTGTGAATTACTGCTCCGCCAACGGTTCTGCTGGTTCGACCAGTGTAGCTAGCTCTACAGACCAGGATTGAATCTGGGGGCGGGGGGGGGGGGGATTTGCTTTCAGGGGGGTCAGCGGGCGCAATCGATGGCAGGTCGGATGGGAAAATGTTTTTTTTTGACCGGGTCAGGACCCCGCTGCCATCCCACCGCCACGCGCCTTTCCCATCAACGCTGAGCAGACCCGACACACAGTGGCGGGGGAGGCAATTCAGGTTATTATGACCTTGTTATCAGACCATTAAGAACTATTTTGAGCTCACCTTCAGAGTTCGCCCACAGGGTCGGTGCTGCTCGGGGATCACGTCAGGTAAGCAGGTCGGGAGTTGAATGGCCATGGAGTCATCTCATTACTTGACAGATGCAAATGTGCTATAAAAGCTCCCATTTCACAGCTGTTCACTTTCCAAGCTCAGAAGCTGTTGCTTACTGCATTTGGAAGACAGATTGAGCTTTATGCAGGTTGTAAGTGTTTGAAGTAAACTCACTATCCAGTGTCACTTCATTAGAACCACCTCTCTCACCATTGACAGATTGCTTCTGTCATCTCGAGTTCATCTGCCACCTATTATTCACCATTGGTGCCCTTGAAACAATCTCACCTTGGTCCTCAGAATCCCACCACGATCAGCAGCACCAGGCACACCAGCAGCACCAACAACAACACCAACCTTCTCCGCAATCAACTAATGCAGCACAGGACACAGAGCATCAGCACCCAACCACATTGCTGCCCGGGACGCCAGGGATAGTCTCACCATGGCCAGATTTACTTCACTTGACACTGTACACCCTGGCTGCCACATGATGTGCCAGGTTGGCACCACCCCACACCAACACCATAAAGCATCCCTACAATGCCCAAACCATTCCTTTCACACTCATCACCATTGTGGGGTTACTGTAATGTCTCACCATTCATTCACTGCAACTCACTAAGACACTTCCAAAGGTGCACACAGATCTGTCCAAGAATGCAAAGTGTTGAAAATAAAGGTTTCAATGTTTGATAGCACATTAACAGAAACTTCACATGAACATTGGCTAAAACGCACAAGTGGCTACCCTTGTGTGTTATTAGTTGGTATAATTGCACTAGAATGAGGGTGAGTGTGAGGGGTGGCTAGTGAGATGGAGAAGTGATAATGTAGATAGAAAGGGATGGGTGGAGGTGCAAGGTAAGTTGGTGTGAGTAAGGATGTGCAGGAGTAGGGTAGGGAAGGCAGAGTGATGGGGATGTGATGAGTGGCACAGCAGGATGAGGTTGAGCGTGGCTTTGCAGTAACATTTTGTGATCTATTGAGATCACTGAAAGGTTTGCACCACTGCAGCCTGGTCCTCCTGACGACAGCCCTGCTTCTGCCCTCCTGTGCAATGTGCAACCAGGCTGCGTTGATCTCCTGGGGAGGTCTCTTCCGCCCATTGGAAGGGAAGAGAACCTCCCTGCGTGCTGTGACTCCCTCCATAAACATATATGAAGAATAACTACTTGGTTGAGGAACCAGAAGACAGCTGATAATCGTGGAACCAAACTGCAGCAAATAGTCAGCCTTCAGGAGGGGTGGGGAAGAAAATTGGTGGGTAAAGATGGGAACAAAACTGTGAAATAAGATCATGAAAATATGGTGTCGACAGCTGTTGAGTTGGATTTTTTTCCAGCAATAAATGATGCTGAGTTTGACTGATTTTCTTTTTTTTGGACTGGGGGGACAGAATCCAGCTATAACTCGGATCTACCCAACTCATGGTCCAAAATCTGGAGGAACCTTACTAACTCTTACAGGAAAGTACTTGAACAGTGGAGGTACAAGAGAAGTTCTTATTGGAGGAGAAGTGTGTGATCTGAAAAGGTATGCTTTTTTTTCTTTCACCACATTGTAGTTTTCAAAAGAAGCATCTAAAATGTTCTGAGCACAAGATCCTATTCAAAAGTCTCCCATTTTGATTAAAAGTTTGCATTGATTTGAATCTAGGTTCAGTTGTTACATAAGCAAAATGCTGGGGATGCTGGCAATCTGAAATATAAATGGAAAATGCTGGGAACACTGATCGACCTGAAACATTGGGCTGGATTTTGTCAATGGGGAGCTTTTGGAGGCGGGACTCCCACTTGTCAGGTTTTAGTCCCGCCTCCATCGACTTCTGGCCAACCCACGCTATTTTCCCTTGATTGACCTTGTTAAGCCAGCCCAGTGGGCTCAGCAGACCAATTAAGGGAAAGCCAGTTACAGGTGACGTCAGCGAGTGACGTTTCATCTGTCAAGAGCTTTTGACAGATGAAATGTCAGTGTTTGACGACTCTGTGAAGCTGTCAAACACTGACAATCTGTCCTCTAAGTTGAGTCCTTCCACTCAGGCTCAGTTAGAGACCTCTCCTGAGCAGAAAGCAGAAGGCTGCAGCTTTTGACAGTTCAGCGGCCATTCTGCTTTCTGTGCCGGTGAGCTGAGGGACTCCCGAGAACTGAAGGGAAGAAGCCTGCAGGAAGAAGTAAAGGTAAGTAAAACTTATTAAAACACTTTACACACACCTCACACACTTACCTCTGCACACATGCACCCATCACTCACCTGCACACCAGACATCTTGGCCCCTCCGACCCCCGCAGACTCACGGCCCGCCTCACTGACCCTGGCAAGGTTCGGAGCCATCAGGAAGCCCACACTTCAGGGGCTGAAAATAGGGATTCTCAAAAAAACTGCCTGTTAACTGGCAGTTAATTGGCATTAATCCCCTTCTCACCTCGGGGAAGCGGCTCCCAGCGTGGGTCGGGTACCCGCCTGCTGGGAAGATGGCATGGAGGCGGGTTGGGGGCGGGATGGGTACCCGCCCCCAGATTCTGCCATTTTCCCGGCAGTCCCGCCTCCAAACCCGCCTCCCCAGGGCTGGCAAAATTGCCCCCGTTAACTCTGTTTCTCTCACCACAGATATTGCCTGATCTGCTGAGTGTTTCTAGTTCTTTGTTCTGCTTGTATTGCAGTTGTTACATGTTGCATTCGCAGGATATTTGCATGACAGTGTACACAGGAACATAGGAACAGGAGTAGGACAGTGAGCCCCTCGAGCCTGTTACGCCATTCAATGCGATCATGACTGATGTGTGATCTAACCCCATATACCAACCTTTGGCCCATATCCCTTAATACCTTTGGTTAACAGAAAGCTATCAATCTCCGATTTAAAGTTAACAATTGATCTAGCATCAATTACCGTTTGCGGAAGAGAGTTCCAAACCTCTACCACTCTTTGTGTGTTGAAGTGTTTCCTAATTTCATGCCTGAAAGGTCTGGCTCTAATTTTTAGACTATGTCCCCTAGTCCTAGAATCCCCAACCAGCTGAAATAGTTTCTCTCTATCTACCCTATCTGTTCCCCTAAATATCTTGAAAACTTCAATCAGATCACCCCTTAACCTTCTAAATTCTAGGGAATACAACCCTAATTTGCATAATCTCTCCTCGTAACTTAACCCTTGAAGTCCGGGTATCATTCTGGTAAACCTACACTGCACTCCCGCCAAGGCCAATATAATCTTCCTATGGTGTGGTGCCCAGAACTGCTCACAGTACTCCAGGTGTGGTCTAACCAGGGTTTTGTACAGTTGCAGCATAACTTCTGCCCCCTTGTATTCTAGTCCTCTAGATATAAAGGCCAGTATTCCATTAGCCTTTTTGATTATTTTCTGTACCTGTTCATGACATTTTAATGATCCATGTAACCTGGACACCCCAAGTCTCTTTGGACCTCCACTGTTTTTAGCTTTTCACCATTTAGAAAGTACCCTGTTTTTAGCTCACATTTGCCTACATTGAAATCCATTTGCCACAGTTTTGCCGAGTCACTTTATCTGTCGATATCCCTTTGTAGGGATATATACATTGGCCCAGAACTTGGTGTCGGGGGCTTGCTGCGCGTGCAAGCCCCCGATCTGCACTCACCCTGCGCGCTGACATCTGAAGCCCGGGCCTGCTTGCATTTCCTGTGACAGGCCCAGTTCAGATCCAGCGGCATAGTTAGTGCGATGTGCCGGCTGGGATCAGGTGAGCACTGTACAACCAATCAGGGGAGGGGAAGGTTCATTCATGAGTTTGAGAGTAAGAACTGTCAAACTCATGAAAACTACAGGGGCCCAAAACTCTATTTAAACTTTAAATAAAAATTTAAAAAACATCCCAATCATTAAATTAAGTATAAATAAGTTTAAAAAAATAATTTAAACAATAATTTTTTTTGAAAAAATAAATTTTTAATAAAAAGGGTCTAAAACTAAACTTACCTTATTGTAGATTCTTTAAAATAATAAACATGTGGGAAAAAAAATTCTCAATTGCACTAAAACACCACTTACCTGTAAAAATAAATACTTACGTGTGCTTTTTACAAGCGTAAAGACCGGAGGCCTTTAGACATGCGCAAATCCCCCAAAACAGAGGAAATCCAAGACGCACGTGCTGCCCCCTACAGCGCACGCGCTAGCCTCTTCACCTCTTGGGTTAGAGGAGAGGAAATGCTGGTTTTCAGCGCATGCGCTGTGCATGCTGAAAACCGGCATTTCCTCCGGCCAGACGCGTGAGTACCCCTTCTGTACTCACGCGTTTGGGGAGGAATTACTGCCCCAATGTATCAATGTATTTATTCTGTTGAGCTGTAAATGCCCAAATAGTGATGCAGGCTTGAGGGCCAGGGTGTTTTGGGAAGGCACAGCAGTTTGTGCAATGGCTTTCTCGATCACCCAGCAAGCTGGTTGCCACTCAAATCCACGAAGAGAAAATGGAGTGGGAGCAGTCTGCTAGCCCAACTGCTCCATCTGCTGTTCCAACAGAGAACTGTCACAACTTACCCAATAAGGGCAGGTGAGTATTTACATTTAACGTTAAGAATCAAATTAGATCTGTTGGCTCAGAGTTTATTGTTTTACAACTAGAATTATAGGGCCTATTTAGCCTGTTTCTTCTTCATTTAAGTGCCAGCATTATTTTATGAGTTGTGACCTTGTGTGTGTCAATTTGTTGGTCAGAATACTTACAATGTTACATGAACTCCTCCAGTTCTGTTGATTTTGTAATTGTGACAATATTTTGTTTAATTTCCATATTTGAAGCATTATAAGAAACACTTATTTGGTTTATTACTATATCAGTAGTAGCATTCTAGTGCTTTGCTAATGTAAAGTACACATTGAAACTTCTGTTGCTAAATCCAGTCTGTGGAGATTGTTCGGTCATTAGTATGTACCTGTTCCCAGATATTACCAGTATGTATTTCAGAGGTTACTGTATAAAGATAATTTTACCCTGAGCATTGGTGTGTGGGTTTTCTTAAAAACTCAATTGGTTAGGACGTTATTAAAATGGAGCAAGCTATGTGTCACCCTGTCAGTTAAATAGTTTGTGTGAGTCATACCCAGAGCTTTCCTTTCTTACCTTGACCATTCATAAATGTTGGTCATTTTTATTATTCAGTCTCACAAGTAGTCATTTCTTTCTGCTCCTAAAACAATATTTTTCTACTGCTACCCTCTTCTCCTAAAGGCACCAACACTTTCTGGGATGCATTTATAATTAGTGCTTCCAGTACCTCACCCAAGTGTCAATTATCCAAGTATGAGCCTTGACAGTGAGTGTCAGCAGGCTATTTGACTGTGGAGGGCACCACAGCTGAGTCCAATTCCATTCTCACTCGATAGCCATTTTTGCCTGATGTTCACAAGTATACAATTTCCAGCAGAAGGCAGTGGCTAGCCGCCAGAACCAGAAGCCTTTTTCATTTTTATTTTCCTGTCTAGTCCAGGATCGATGAGGTCAGTCGTAGCACCCTAATCGTTTCTGCAGCAGAGATCGGATGACTCTGCACAGACTAGGAGCTGGACCTGGAATTGTGTGGTCTTTGTGGTTTAGTGATACTCCACAGGGAGTCACTTCTTATGCCAATCTTTCATGTTCTGCTCTTTTTTTTTGTATATTCTTTCCAGCGTCTCCGAAACTAAGATTGAATGCACTACTCGTGCCCACGCTTCCCTGCTGACTTATTCTGTGGTTTTAAAAATAGACTCTGCTGTCCGTGAAGTCAAAAATTCTTTCATGTATGTGGAAAATCCATCTATCAGCAATATTTATCCAGTTTGGTCATTTAGCAGGTGAGACACAGTCTATGGCTCGGTTTTAATCTGTGTCCCTTTTCAAGCACTGGACAGAGGGAGCTCATATTTTTCTCTTCATTGCAGTGGAGGGAGCACAGTTACAGTGAAAGGAATGAACTTGAATTTTGTACAGTCCCCCCAGATGGTAATCACTATACAGCAAATACCAAAGGCTTTTCATGTGGTAAGTTTTCCATGCACCTCTGGTTAACATGACCTGACCAGGTAGAACTGTTACATAGGAAGATAGGAAGAGGAGTTGGTTATTCAGCCCTTTGAGCCTTTTCCACCATTTAATTAGATCATGGCAGACCTGTGCCTAAACTTCATTTACCCACCTTGGCTCCACCTCCCTCGATAACATTACCACTAAAAATCTGTCAGTCTCAGTCTTGAAAATGTCAATTAACCCAGCATCTGCAACCTTCTGGGGGAGAGAATTCCAGATTCCCACTACCCTTTATATGAAAAAGTGCTTCCGGATTTCACCCCTGAATGGCCGAGCTCTAATTTTAAGATTGTGCCCCCTTGTTCTGGACACCCCCACCAGAGGAAATAGTTTCTCTGTATCTACCCTATCAAATCCTTTCATCATTTTAAACACCTCAATTAAATTAGCCCTCAGCCTTCTAAACTCAAGGAAATACAAGCCAAGCTTATGCAATGTGTCCTCATAACTTAACCCTTTAACCGCTGTTGTTAATTTTTTAGCTGATACTTAAGAGTCAAATAATGGATGACACTCACAAATTGTCTTTAAAATGATTTTTCTTAGTTCCTTTCCAAAATCTCTTTTGGTACTACTGTATTTCCCCTTTAACCTGTTACCATAAAAAAATCATTAATTATTCTAAACCTCAAAAGACTTCAAAAACAATTGCCACTCAATAAGTTATCGCTTCAGGTTAACTCGCTGAGCATTGGTGTTCCGAGTTTGATGCTGCAAAATTACAAGAAAAAGATTCTGATTATAGCTGCAATGTAACCATGTCAATCTTTAGAGTTTTGAACCTTGATTGACGAGAAAAAAGTGGGTGAGTGTGGTTTTTAATACTAGATTATATCCTGGCAGATGTCTACAGCAGAGCAAGTTAGTTATGAAGGTAATGCTGCCTTGCATTGGGTAAACTCCTGACTCAGGTATCATGGGTCAACAAGTTAGGAAATAACTGCTTGAAACAACGAAATTTGCTCAGCGGAAGTCGGTGGTTACACCGTCACAGCAGAGGTGCTTGGCTGTGGGTGTGAGAGAGGAGATTTAGGAAAGAATTTGAAAACCAGTTCAGAAGAGATTTCCTCAGAGTTAGAGCAGTAAGTGCTTTTTGACTCGTCACCCAATTCCCACCCCTTCATGTCTCAGTGCACTGGCTCTGGCAGGTGGACAAGATGGGAAGCACATGGGCTGTGTGGAAAAAATAAGTGGATCAGATTAGCACTTAGGTTGGGCAAATGAATGAACAAACAGATCAGAAACATTGGCAGGGAGGGCGATAACTGCAACTGAACCGGTAGCCAAGCAGGTGGGCCGGAGAGCACCTAAGGCAGATCAGGAAACTGGTGGGTTATGAAGCACTCTGGGTGAGCGAGTGGGACGGCAGGCTGGGAGGCACTTGGCCCATATAGAGCAGGAAACACTTCAGCTTGGCAAGACAGCAGGTGGGGCAGCAAGCTGTTGGGTCGGGCACATAAGTAGGCAAGTCAACTGAACTCTGCAACAGCTTATGGAAAAAACTGGAGTGAAGGATGAAGGTGGGAATGAGTCATGGCTGGAAAGTTGGTTGGAATGAGCTGAACTGTGAGGAACTTGGTGGTGGTGGTGGGGAGGGACTGGGAGTGACTCTGGGTGGATCAGAGTAGGCTAGGAAAAATGGATGGCAGTGCCGGCCAGACTGTGAAGGGCTCTGGATAGGGCTGACAAGGAATCATTCTAAAGAGGCTGGTAGCATCTCTGGATGGTTCAGCTCAGCAAGATTTTAAAATTTATAGATGGATAAATAATGGAAGTTTAAGAATAGGCTTCATTAATTAGGAACAAAGCAAACTTAAAGTGAGGAAGAGGAGAATAGGGAAAGGAAAAAAATCAGACAAACAGAGGCAGTGTTTACACTTATTTTTGTTCAAATTATTCTTTATTACAATATTAGCCCAGAAATTCGGGTCGGGGGCTTCCCTGCACTTACCTTGCGCACCGGCCGTTGAGCTGTGGGCCCCCGTGGAATTCCGATCCTGGGCCTGCTCCAGCTGCCGGCGCGCAGTGCTTGCGTATCCCAGGGGCGCAGTTATTTCGATGCGTCCCCTGGGATCACGTGGGCCATGGGGAGCCAATCGGAGCAGGGAATGCTCCATTCATAAGTCTGACAGGAAGACTTGTCAAAAGTTAGAAATACTACGGGCCCCATAACATCACTAAATCTTCAAATACATTTTTTTTTAAACCACATTTTTTAAATAAACTATAAATTACATGAAATAACTATTTTAAACAATAATTTAAATTTTTGAAAAAATAATTTTATTTTCTAACAGGGCTAAAAATAAACTTACCTTTCTTTAAAGTATTTAAAAATAATAAACCTGTGGAAAAAATGTTTTAATTTTACTTAATTCACCACTTACCTTGTAAAAAGCAGGCCTGACGCCTGCTTTTTATATTTTTAACTTCTGGAGACTTACACTCCCGGGAAAACCTGTAAAAATCAAAAAAAAAACAAAGTTCGATGCGCACGCGCAGCCTCTCCCGCGCACGCGTTCGATCTCTGAACCCCTGCTTTCAGGGGAACGGAACTGCCGGTTTCCCGCGCATGCGCAGTGCATGCAGGAAACCGGCACTTCCATTGGGCTTACGGGTGAGTACCCAGTGCATACTCACCCATGGAGACCCGAATTTCTGGGCCAATATCCCTACATAACTTAAATAACGATTCTCCTAACGTTGAAGTACCTTTATCACAATAATATTAGTGTTTGTCTTAGCATTCAGCGCATGTCAACAATTTCAAATAAAAGGGTAGCCCAGCAAGGCTTGAATTCCCTGAAGCTGCCAATGATCTGTGGGTTACGTTCCACCTATTTCTGGAACATACATCAGTTACCCGTGGGTAAGTTCTTGAAACTATCCTTACCTCAATAAGTCTGAAGGAACAGACTGCCCTCTGATTTATTTCCTAGTTGTATGAGGCGCACACTTTAATTACATTTCCACCTAAAAGCTGTGTAATTTCACACACTCTTTCACAAAAAAACTAAGGAAATGTATCCATCTGACACATACAAGGAGCTATACCAAGATTGGGAAAGGTAGCTGTAGAAATCGGCCTTATTGCTCTGTTTATAAACTTGATTCTGGTGTCTTTGTATCTTGATTCCCTTTCTGGTTTAATAGATTAAATACAACAATTTGGAATTTTTTTGGTTTGTCTGCACAATTTATATTTGCCAGGAATTGAAAGCATTTGATTCATCTATCTATATATATAAAAGGATACTTCTGTCTGTCATTTCCGTCTGTCTGTCTGTCTTGAATTAACTTGAAAGTTATAGAGCGTACCTACACGTGCATTACGTCGAAAGAAAGCTGACGATTCCAGAACCGTCCTAAGCATATTTACGTTTCGGCCGGACAAAAATTGCGTCCGTGGTATCCAAAAAACGTTCAACAATTCCGCTCATTATCCGCTCATTAGCATCGAGTGACGTCGAGGTCGACCAATCGTACGGCGGGTTCCTGGCGCGTGCGGCCGGGCCCTCCGACAGTCGAGTGACGGGACGATTGACCAATCCTATGCTTCGGTGACCCGACGGTCCACCAATCGGTGCCTGTGTGGGCGGGCCTTATCGTTCTGAACCGAGGTGAGTCGCCGCCATCTTGATTCCAAACTTTTCATTTCTTTTTCCCGCTTTCTACGTCTTTAAAAAAAAAGTTCCTTTTAAAACAGAAATTCTTTTTTAAAAAAGTTAATTACTTTCTAAATCTTTTATCTAATCTCATTAATTTTCCTACTTTTCCCCGTTTTTGCAGGTAGGCCTCTAAGCCTGGGCGCCTGTTGCCAGCCATGCTGGACCCTAGGCAATTGTTTTGTGGCAAGCTCCTCCCACCACTCACCCCCCCCACCCCTTCAGTCTCCCCCATCACGTGATGGTTGACCAATCCTATGGCATGTGTGGGCAGGGCCTGATGCTTAATAAGACAGAATAAATAAAAGTTACTTTAGTCTTCGCGAGCACTGGAGTGACTGCAGCAACTATTGCAACGGAAGTGAAGAGATAGAGAATAAATAATTCCGTTTTTATATCTTCTAACTTTATATCTTCTTTCCTTAAAAACTTTCGGCTTTTGTATATCTTCTAACTTTATATCTTCTTTCCTTTAAAAGCTTTCAGTTTTCAAAAGCCGAAAGTTTTTAAGGAAAGAACATATAAAGTTAGAAGATTTCCAATTTTGTACCTTGCAGTTACTTTTTTTTTTAAAGTAAAGAAATTTTGCAGTTTTTAATTAAGAAATTTTTTTTTCCGTGCTTCCAACCGACATGAGAAAATGGCCGCCGGCTTCTTCACGCACCTTTAAGGCTGGCCGCACCCGCCCTGAAGGCTGGCAGACAGCTTTTTTTTCTTTCTGCCCCCGCTCCCTATCCCCTCTTCTCCCCCCGACCTCTCAGGGGTTAACCCGGCAACCGGCTCTGGAGATCGGGAGGGGAGGAGGGTTACCCCGGCAACTGGGCCCGGCCATCTTTCATCCTGGCAGCAGTTCAATGCAGCGACACCACAGCGCAATATTTGATCCTGGCGGCACAACAATTTCCTCGTGACGCCATCTTTGATCATGGCGGAACTTCAATGTGGGGCCCGAACAGCGCCATCTTTAGTCTGGGCTGCCCGGTTTCTTCCTCCTTCCCTCTCTCCTTCCCCCTCCCTCCCTCTCTCTCCCCCCCCTCCCTCCCTCTCTCTCCCCCCCCTCCCTCCCCTCTCTCTCCCCCCCCTCCCTCCCTCTCTCTCCCCCCCTCCCTCCCTCTCTCTCCCCCCCCTCCCTCCCTCTCTCTCCCCCCCCTCCCTCCCTCTCTCTCCCCCCCCTCCCTCCCTCTCTCTCCCCCCCCTCCCTCCCTCTCTCTCCCCCCCCTCCCTCCCTCTCTCTCCCCCCCTCCCTCCCTCTCTCTCCCTCTCTCTCCCCCCCCTCCCTCCCTCTCTCTCCCCCCCTCCCTCCCTCTCTCTCCCCCCCCTCCCTCCCTCTCTCTCCCCCCCCTCCCTCCCTCTCTCTCCCCCTCCTCCCTCCCTCTCTCTCCCCCCCTCCCTCCCTCTCTCTCCCCCCCCTCCCTCCCTCTCTCTCCCCCCCCTCCCTCCCTCTCTCTCCCCCCCCTCCCTCCCTCTCTCTCCCCCCCCTCCTCCCTCTCTCTCCCCCCCTCCCTCCCTCTCTCTCCCCCCCTCCCTCCCTCGCTCTCCCTCTCTCTCCCCCCCCTCCCTCCCTCTCTCCCCCCCTCCCTCCCTCTCCTCCCCCCTCCCTCCCTCTCTCTCCCCCCTCCCTCCCTCTCTCTCCCCCCCCTCCCTCCCTCTCTCTCCCCCCCCCTCCCTCCCTCTCTCTCCCCCCCTCCCTCCCTCTCTCTCCCCCCCTCCCTCCCTCTCTCTCCCCCCCTCCCTCCCTCCCTCTCTCTCCCCCCCCTCCCTCCCTCTCTCTCCCCCCCCTCCCTCCCTCTCTCTCCCCCCTCCCTCCCTCCCTCTCTCTCCCCCCCCTCCCTCCCTCTCTCTCCCCCCCCTCCCTCCCTCTCTCTCCCCCCCCCTCCCTCCCTCTCTCTCCCCCCCCTCCCTCCCTCTCTCTCCCCCCCTCCCTCCCTCTCTCTCCCCCCCCTCCCTCCCTCTCTCTCCCCCCCTCCCTCCCTCTCTCTCCCCCCTCCCTCCCTCTCTCTCCCCCCCTCCCTCCCTCCCTCTCTCTCCCCCCCTCCCTCCCTCTCTCTCCCCCCCTCCCTCCCTCCCTCTCTCTCCCCCCCTCCCTCCCTCCCTCTCTCTCCCCCCCTCCCTCCCTCTCTCTCCCCCCCCCCCCCTCCTCTCCTCTCCCCCCCCTCCCTCCCTCTCTCTCCCCCCCTCCCTCCCTCTCTCTCCCCCCCTCCCTCCCTCTCTCTCCCCCCCTCCCTCCCTCTCTCTCCCCCCCTCCCTCCCTCCCTCTCCTCCCTCCCTCTCCCCCCCTCCCTCCCTCTCTCTCCCCCCCTCCCTCCCTCTCTCTCACCCCCCCTCCCTCTCTCTTCCCCCCCTCCCTCTCTCTTCCCCCCCCTCCCTCCCTCTCTCTCCCCCCTCCCTCCCTCTCTCTCCCCCCCTCCCTCCCTCTCTCTCCCCCCTCCCTCCCTCTCTCTCCCCCCCCTCCCTCCCTCTCTCTCCCCCCCTCCCTCCCTCCCTCTCTCTCCCCCCTCCCTCCCTCCCTCTCTCTCTCTCCCCCCCCCTCTCTCTCCCCCCCCCCCTCCCGCTCTCTCCCCCCTCCCTCCCTCTCTCTCCCCCCCTCCCTCCCTCTCTCTCCCCCCCCTCCCTCCCTCTCTCTCCCCCCCCCTCCCTCCCTCTCTCTCCCCCCCCTCCCTCCCTCTCTCTCCCCCCTCCCTCCCTCTCTCTCCCCCCCTCCCTCCCTCTCTCTCCCCCCCCTCCCTCCCTCTCTCTCCCCCCCTCCCTCCCTCTCTCTCCCCCCTCCCTCCCTCTCTCTCCCCCCCTCCCTCCCTCTCTCTCCCCCCCTCCCTCCCTCCCTCTCTCTCCCCCCCTCCCTCCCTCCCTCTCTCTCTCTCCCCCCCCCCTCTCTCTCCCCCCCCCTCCCTCCCGCTCTCTCCCCCCTCCCTCCCTCTCTCTCCCCCCCTCCCTCCCTCTCTCTCCCCCCCCTCCCTCCCTCTCTCTCCCCCCCCTCCCTCCCTCTCTCTCCCCCCCCTCCCTCCCTCTCTCTCCCCCCCCTCCCTCCCTCTCTCTCCCCCCCCTCCCTCCCTCTCTCTCCCCCTCCCTCCCCCCCCTACCTCTCTCTCTCTCCCCCTCTCTCTCCCCCCCTCCCTCCCTCTCTCTCCCCCCCTCTCTCTCCCCCCCTCCCTCCCTCTCTCTCCCCCCCTCCCTCCCTCTCTCTCCCCCCCCCTCCCTCTCTCTCCCCCCCTCCCTCCCTCTCTCTCCCCCCCTCCCTCCCTCTCTCTCCCCCCCCCCCTCTCTCTCCCCCCCTCCCTCCCTCTCTCTCCCCCCCTCCCCCCCTCCCTCCCTCTCTCTCCCCCCCTCCCTCCCTCTCTCTCCCCCCTCCCTCCCTCTCTCTCCCCCCCCTCCCTCCCTCTCTCTCCCCCCCCCTCCCTCTCTCTCCCCCCCTCCCTCCCTCTCTCTCTCTCCCCCCCTCCCTCCCCTCCCTCTCTCTCTCTCCCCCCTCCCTCCCTCTCTCTCTCTCCCCCCTCCCTCCCTCTCTCTCCCCCCCTCTCCCTCCCTCTCTCTCCCCCCTCCCTCCCTCTCTCTCCCCCCCTCCCTCCCTCTCTCTCCCCCCCTCCCTCCCTCTCTCTCCCCCCCTCCCTCCCTCTCTCTCCCCCCCTCCCTCTCCCCCTCCCTCCCTCTCTCTCCCCCCTCCCTCCCTCTCTCTCCCCCCCCCTCCCTCTCTCTCCCCCCCCTCCCTCTCTCTCCCCCCCTCTCTCCCCTCCCTCTCCCTCCCCCCCTCTCTCCCCTCCCTCTCCCTCCCCCCTCTCTCCCTCCCCCCTCTCCCTCCCCCCTCTCTCCCTCCCCCCTCTCCCTCCCCCCCTCTCTCCCTCCCCCCCTCTCCCTGCCCCCCCTCTTCCCTCCTCCTCTCTCCCTCCCTCCCTCTCTCCCCTCTCTCCCTCCCTCCCCTCTCTCTCTCCCTCCCCCCCTCCCCCCCCTCCCCCCCTCCCACCTCCCCCCCTCTCCCTGCCCCCCCCCCTCTCCCTGCCCCCCTCGCTCCCTCCCCCCTCTCTCAATACAATACAATACAATACAAATCGCTTTATTGGCATGATAAGGTACATCTTATGTTGCCAAAGCATCAAAATACATTTATGGTTGAACACATAAACGCGGTTCCATTCATACAGTGTATAAACAGGTATATCCCTGAGTTTATAAATATACATTCGCCTTGTTTATATATACTCTTGTCTTAGTTTACTGGTTGTCCCTCTGTTCATGGCAAGCTGTAACATAGTGTGCCGCCAGTGTTACACAGCTTCTCTCCTCCCCCAGTAGGAATGGGAGTTTTTGGTTGTCAGCCAGATTTCTGAATTCAGGGCATATTTGTGAGAATTTTTGGTAGAAATTCTCTCTGATGCCCTGATATTTTCCACAGGCTGTGAGGAAGTGCATCTTTGTCTCAACTACTCCCTGACTGCAGTGAGAGCATATCCTGTCTTCTCTTGGCAGCCTGGTCTGCCTGTGTGCCTTTTTCGATCGCTAGGCTATGTTCGCTAAGTCTGTACCTTGTCAAGGTTCTTCTCAGTTTGTTATCCTTTACCATGGTCAGGTAATCAGCTATGTTGTATTGTCTGTTTAGGGCCAAGTAGCAATTGAGTTTGCTTTGGGGTTTTGTTGTTTCTGCCCAATATGACAGATAATTTTCCTTTTGCTTAGCGACGATTGTGTTGGGTCGAATTCTTTGTGTTACCCTGTCACTGTCCTGGGACTGGTTATTGTTAGTATTGTTATTAGTTACTTTATTGAGTCCCAGGACTAGTTGACTGAGGGTATTCTTCTTTATGGTCAGCTCTTGGCATTTCAGGGCGTCGTAGTGATAGCATTGGGGGTTGCTCATTTGTAGGTGATTCCAAAATTTGGTGGCTCTTTTTTGGATAGTGATTATTAATGGGTATTGGTCTAGTTCCGCCCTGCATGCGTTGTTTACTGTTTTCCTTTGAGTCCGGAGGATACTTTTACAGAATTCCGCATGTAGGATCTCAATTGGGTGTTTGTCCCATTTTGCAAAATCTTGTTGTGTTAGTGGTCCCCAGACCTCACTGCCATAGAGTGCAATTGGTTCAATTACTGATTTGAAAATTTTGAGCCAAATGCTAATTGGGATTTCTATTTGGATTGATTTTTTGATGGCATAGAAAGCCCTTCTTGCTTTCTCTTTCAGTTCATTCACAGCCAGTTTGAAGTTTCCCGTAGAACTGATTTTTAAGCCCAAGTATGTGTAGTGAGTGGTTTGTTCAATTTTGGTTGTTCCTACTGTGAAATTTATTGTGGGTCCATGTTGTTTGGATCTTTGCTGGAACACAAGGACTTTGGTTTTTTGGGGATTTATTGTCAGGGCCAAGTCTGGCAGTACGACTCCAGCAGGTCCAGGTTCTGCTGTAGACCCTCCTTAGTTGGTGACAGCAGAACCAGGTTGTCGGCATAGAGGAGGAATTTAACCTTGGATTCATATAGGGTGAGGCCGGGTTCTGTAGATTGTTCAAGTAGTTTTGCCAATCCATTAATGTAAATATTAAAGAGTGTCGGTGAGATTGGCGAGCCCTGCGTCACCCCCCGCCCCTGTGGGAAGTATTTTGTTTGTTTGTCTCCAATTTTAACTGCACATTTATTGTTTGTATACATTGATTTAATTACATCATATGTTTTCCCTCCTACCCCGCTTTCGATAAGTTTCAGGAATAAACTGTCATGCCAGATGGAGTCGAAAGCCTTCTGGAAATCTACAAAGCATGCGTAGATTTTGCTTTTGTTATGGTGAACGTGTTTGTCAATTAGGGTCTGTAGGGTGAAGATATGATCGGATGTTCTATAGTTTGGCAGGAATCCAATTTGGCTTTTACTCAAGACATTGTGCTCTTCAAGGAAGTTTATAAGTCTTTTGTTTATGATGCTACAGAATACCTTCCCCAGGTTACTGTTTACACAGATGCCTCGATAGTTGTTTGGGTCGATTTTGTCCCCACTTTTGTATATGGGTGTTATGAGTCCTTTGTTCCAGATGTCAGGGAAATAACCGACACTCAGAACCAAGTTGAAGAGTTTTAGGATAGCCAGTTTCAGTTTGTCGTCTGCGTGTTTAATCATCTCGTTTAGTATGCCGTCTGTCCCGCAAGCTTTTCCTGGTCGCAGGTCCTTGAGTTTTTCAAGAAGTTCTTTTTCTGTTATTATGGCGTCTAGCGGGTTTTGGTTATCTTTTATGGCCATTTCAAGCTTTTCAAGTTTTTTGCATATTTGGTGTTGCTCTGGTCTTAGTGTGTTTTTCTGGTATAATTTTTCAAAGTGGTTTACCCATGTGTCCCCATTTTGAATGGACAAATCGTCGTGTTGTTTTTTGTGTAGTGTTTTCAAGTTGTCCCAGAAACAATTCGACTCAATGGATTCCTCCATGGAGCTGAGTGTATTCTTAATAAATTGCTCTTTTTTGGTCCTGAGTGTGTTTCTGTATTGTGTTAGCGTCTGACAATAAGTAAGGCGTAATTCCTCGTTTTCTGGATGTCTGTGTTTTTGGTTTGATAGTTTTCTAAGTTTTTTCCTCATGTTATGGCAATCATGGTCAAACCATTTTTCATAGTTTTTTGTTTTGGGTTTGTTCTTGCGAGCTTTCAAGTTTGCATTTGTTGCCAAATTATCAAAAATATTGTTTAGTTTACTAACTGCCCGGTTTATGCCTACCAGAAAGGTGTCTAAGAGAGCTTGAGTTGATGCATTGCTAATTGTTTTCTGGTATTTTTCCGTGTCATTTTTGGCCCATCTGTACGATTTTTTGGTGTTGTACAGTTTACTGGGTTGTGTTTCTATGTTGTTTGTTTCTGTCTTTTTGAGAAACATAGTAATTTGGCTGTGATCTGACAGTGTTGTTTGTGGTTTGACTGTGAATGCTCTGAAAGAGGATGGGTCCAAGTCTGTAATCATATAGTCTACTGTGCTGCAGCCAAGAGGTGAGCAGTAGGTCGATCTTCCTAGGAGGTCTCCTATGAACCTACCATTGACAATGTACAGACCCAGGTTTCGACAGAGCTGTAGTAGCTGTTTACCGTTGGTATTTGACTGCTTGTCGCAGTTATGCCTGTATGGAAGGGAAGGGATGTCAAAGTGGTTATTCCCGAATACGTAATTGTTTCCCTGATTATTGGTGAAGTCTGGTTCTTTGCCCGTTCTTGAATTGAGGTCCCCACAGATCAACACGTTCCCCTGGGCCTGGTATTGGATAATTTCCCCCTCCATGTTGGAGAAGGTGTCCTCTTTGTAGTACGGGGAATCGATTGGAGGGATATAAAGTGCGCAAATGTAAACATCTTGGGTGTTTGAGATAATCTCCCTCTCGTGTTTGAGATAATCTCCCTCTCAAGTTTGAGCCACATATGGTTTTCGCCCTTTTTTATAAATTTGATGTAATTCTTAAGTTCTGTTTTAAACCAGATCAGTATGCCTCCGGAGTCTCTGCCTTGGGTTACACTTGGTAATTTATTGGAGGGGACCACTAGCTCAGTGTACCCTTGGGGACAGCCGGTGTGTCCTTTTCCTTTATACCAAATTTCCTGTAAAATGATATCTAGATCTTTAGTTTCCTCTATGAACTCTGGGGTCCTACTCTTCACTTCTCGCACTGAAGAGCGTAGACCTTGGATATTCCAGGTCGAAATATATAAGGATTTCATGTTAAGTTTTATCTTTTTCTATGATAGGTTAAAGAGTGGTACGTGTTTGTCGTGTCTAAGTGTGGGGAAAAAAAAGATCACCCCAGTTGTCTACAAAAGTTAATACAATTTGGTTACAGTTCTTTCTATTAATTAGTCCTTGATCCATAAGGCGGAAGTAGATGCTGCTGCACATCTGCTTATTGTCTCTTAATGGATTGTTTCTGTCTGAGGTATTGCGTACGTCCTGTGCATCTCTCCCTCTGGCTGGTAGCGGTCCTATTCCCCTGTGGGACAGGAGTGGTGCAGGTCTGATAATGTTGTTTTGCATGGGGATCCTCTCCGGTCTCGGTTGGTGTGGTGGTGGTCTTTGTAGTGTTCCTGATATGTACCCCGCTGATCTCTGGTGGTCGGGGGGGGGTCCTCTTGGAGTCTGGGTATGGACCCGGTTAAAAGCGACATCCTTCAGGGCTTTAGCAAAGATCGATATTTTTTGCCTTTGGATGTGGACGTGGTCGTAAAGACATTCTTCATCGAGGGTGGGGTGTTGGGCCAGGTGTACGTTGTGGTTTGATTCGCATTCTGTTGCTATGCTGGCATTTATCTCATGAATTGTGTTGTTGTTGAAGTCTGTTCTCGGCAATATTGTGGAAACAGTGATTCTAGTGTTTGGAAATGTACTGCTTGCCTTCCTAATCATTGCTCTGAGCGATGTTGCTACCTCTTTCTGTTTGGCCTTTAGGTCATTTGTGCCCGTGTGTATTATTATGTGTTGGGGGGAGCCTAATCTGGCTTTGGTCAGCCATCCCATGGCTCTGTCTGTTGTTGGGCACCAAATCTTTTCTACTTTACTTCTAGGGAAGAGCTTTTTCTCCCATAGAAATTTCCCATTTGAGTCTATGAGTATTACGACGTCAGCCTTGTTTGTGTTTACTGTCTGGTGGCTTTCGCCTGGACTCATAGTGTGTGTGCTGGGCTGGGGTGTCTGGTGTGTGCGTACCTCTTGTGAGCGGCTCGCTTGTGGTTCCATGGTGGTGGGGGAAGATTGCGAGTCAGTATGCTGGTCGGTCTGTGTGGCACCCCTTGTATTGTGTGTCTGTTGCTTTTGTTCCGTGTGGGAGTGCAGCCGTTCCGTCCGGCTCTGTCTTGTCTTATCTCTAGTCTCTGGTTGCTGGTCTAATGGTGTTTTCTCTCCTCTATGGCTCTCTTCTTTTTCCTGCAGCTCTTTCACCTGATTCTTAAGTAGATTCACCTGGTTATCAAGTCTATTCAGCTCTCTCTTGTGTCTCTCCCTCTCCTGCTTTTGTTTGTCATTCAATTTGAGGACCTCCTCTCTAAGTTTAACCATCTCTATCTCTAATTGATTAAATTTATCTTTTGGTTGTATCTGGCTGTGTGATCCCGGGGTATGTGTCTGGTCGGCCCTGGAAGGCTCACTCACTTCCTGGCTAAGCTGGTCGGCCCTGGAAGGCTCACTCACTTCCTGGCTATGCTGCTCTTCTCTTGGTGGGCTGGGAATGGTAGGGGAACTATGTGTGGCTTCCTCTGTGGTAGTTATGCTGGGGTTTGTCAGTTGTATCGTGTGGCTGTGGTTCCCCGGGGTTAGTGTCTGGTTTGAACTGTGTGGCTCGTTCATCCCTTGACCATGCAGATTTTCTCCTGGTAAGTTGTCAATGTTGGGGGGAGTGCAGGCCACTCTGGGGCTGTTCATTCCCCTCGTAGTTGATCTTTTCAGTGTCCTGAAGGCCGTTGCAAATTTGTCGAGGTTGCCTTGCACTAATATTGTTCCGGTATTGTACGCGTTGACAGTCGTGATTGAACTGTCCCCTGGTGTGTTAATTTTCATTATGGACCCATTTGCGGTATTTTTTAGCTTAACACTGGTATAGTGTGATTTTATTGCTCTGATCCAAGCCGCTGGCTGATCTGAGTAGAATATGAGGTTACTTTTTGTCCCATTGTTGTAACAGTCAGTAAAGAGAGTTTCTGGTTTTTCTCTCATCTGAGCATGCTTGATCGTTTTTATAGCTTTTTTTCTGGTGTTGGGGGGAATCTGGAAGCGGGGCTGTTGTGGATCTTCTGATTCGCTCATTTTTGGTAAAGTATTGTTGATCTTAGAATAAGCTTTTCTGGGGCCCCGGGTTTGGTGTTACCCTCTCCCTGTTCGCGAACTTTCCCGGTCCCCCTCTCCGACCCCGTGGTCCCTGGGCCTCGGCTCCTGGGTTCACCCTTCTCAGGTCTGAGTCTGTGAGCCGCTGTTTCCCGGTGCCTTCGGGCTGTTCCCCTCCCCCTCAGAGGTCTCTGGGCCTCTGTTTTGGCCTGGCTCCTCGGGCCTTTCCCTGGGCCTCCCTCCTTGGGCCCTGTACTCACGGTCTTGGTTGCGAGCCTTCTGGTTGCTCTCCTTCTCCTCAGAGGTCTCTGTGCCTGCTGGCCTGGCTCCTCGGGCCTTTCCCGTGCTGGATTGTTGGGCTGCGGCCCGAGTCCCCTCGGCTGTGCCGATTGCTGGATTTCCGGGCTGCGTTCCGAATCTCCTCGGCTGTGCCGATTTCTGGGATGCGGCCCGAGTCCTCTCCGCTGTGCCCGTTGCCGGGCTGCGTTCCGATTTCTGGGATGCGGCCCGAGTCCCCTCGGCTGTGCCGGTTGCTGGACCGCTGGGCTGCGGCCCGAGTCACCTCGCCTCCTCGAACTCGGTCCCGATGCCGCCGACTCAACCACCGCTGCTGAAGCCCCGTGTGGCTGCCGTTCACTGGTTTGTGTAGTTCTTCTCTTGTTTCTTTTTTTTTTTGCTTTGGCTTTTTTTTGCTTTGGCTTTTTTTTTTCCTCTATTTTCCTCTGGGTTTTTTTTTCTTTGGTAGTCTTTCTGGCGGTCTTTTCCTTCTCTACTTTGTCTAGACTAATCTAAACTTAAACTAAACTAAACTAAACTAACTTAACTAGAACTAAATTTAATTTTAAAACCTTTTAAAAATTGAAATGAAATTAAACCCTCCCCCCTCTCTCCCTCCCCCCTCTCTCCCTCCCCCCTCTCTCCCTCCCCCCCTCTCCCTCCCCCCCTCTCCCTCCCGCCCTCTCTCCCCCCCGCCCTCTCTCCCCCACACCCTCTCTCCCTCCCCACCCTCTCTCCCCCCCCACCCTCTCTCCCCCCCCCACCCTCTCTCCCCCCCCACCCTCTCTCCCCCCCCACCCTCTCTCCCCCCCCACCCTCTCTCCCCCCCCACCCTCTCTCCCCCCCCACCCTCTCTCCCCCCCACCCTCTCTCCCCTCCCACCCTCTCTCCCCTCCCACCCTCTCTCCCCTCCACCCTCTCTCCCCTCCAACCTCTCTCCCCCCCAACCTCTCTCCCTCCCTCCCTGCCCCCTCCCTCCCTGCCCCCTCCCTCCCTGCCCCCTCTCTCCCTGCCCCCTCTCTCCCTGCCCCCTCTCTCCCTGACCCCTCTCTCCCTGACCCCTCTCTCCCTGACCCCTCTCTCCCTGACCCCTCTCTCCCTGACCCCTCTCTCCCTGACCCCTCTCTCCCTGACCCCTCTCTCCCTGACCCCTCTCTCCCTGACCCCTCTCTCCCTGACCCCTCTCTCCCTGACCCCTCTCTCCCTGACCCCTCTCTCCCTGACCCCTCTCTCCCTGACCCCTCTCTCCCTGACCCCTCTCTCCCTGACCCCTCTCTCCCTGACCCCTCTCTCCCTGACCCCTCTCTCCCTGACCCCTCTCTCCCTGACCCCTCTCTCCCTGACCCCCCTCTCTCCCTGACCCCTCTCTCCCTGACCCCCCTCTCTCCCTGACCCCCCTCTCTCCCTGACCCCCCTCTCTCCCTGACCCCCCTCTCTCCCTGACCCCCCTCTCTCCCTGACCCCCCTCTCTCCCTGACCCCCCTCTCTCCCTGAGCCCCCTCTCTCCCTGAGCCCCCTCTCTCCCTGAGCCCCCTCTCTCCCTGACCCCCCTCTCTCCCTGACCCCCCTCTCTCCCTGACCCCCCTCTCTCCCTGACCCCCCTCTCTCCCTGACCCCCCTCTCTCCCTGACCCCCCTCTCTCCCTGACCCCCCCTCTCTCCCTGACCCCCCCTCTCTCCCTGACCCCCCTCTCTCCCTGACCCCCCCTCTCTCCCTGACCCCCCCTCTCTCCCTGACCCCCCCTCTCTCCCTGACCCCCCCCCTCTCTCCCTGACCCCCCCTCTCTCCCTGACCCCCCCTCTCTCCCTGACCCCCCCTCTCTCCCTGACCCCCCCTCTCTCCCTGACCCCCCCTCTCTCCCTGACCCCCCCTCTCTCCCTGACCCCCCTCTCTCCCTGACCCCCCCTCTCTCCCTGACCCCCCCTCTCTCCCTGACCCCCCCTCTCTCCCTGACCCCCCTCTCTCCCTGACCCCCCTTCTCTCCCTGACCCCCCTTCTCTCCCTGACCCCCCCTCTCTCCCTGACCCCCCCTCTCTCCCTGACCCCCCCTCTCTCCCTGACCCCCCCCTCTCTCCCTGACCCCCCTCTCTCCCTGACCCCCCTCTCTCCCTGACCCCCCCTCTCTCCCTCTTTCCCTCCCCCTCTTTCCCTCCCCCTCTTTCCCTCCCCCTCTTTCCCTCCCCCTCTCTCCCTCCCTCCCTCCCCCCCACTCCTCCCCCTTCCCCCACTCCCTCCCCTCCCCCCTCCACTCCCCCCCGAGTCGCTCTCTCTCTTCCCCCGAGTCGCTCTCTCTCTTCCCCCGAGTCGCTCTCTCTCTTCCCCCCAGTCGCTCTCTCTCTTCCCCCCAGTCGCTCTCTCTCTTCCCCCCAGTCGCTCTCTCTCTTCCCCCCAGTCGCTCTCTCTCTTCCCCCCAGTCGCTCTCTCTCTTCCCCCCAGTCGCTCTCTCTCTTCCCCCCAGTCGCTCTCTCTCTTCCCCCCAGTCGCTCTCTCTCTTCCCCCCCAGTCGCTCTCTCTCTTCCCCCGAGTCGCTCTCTCTCTTCCCCCCAGTCGCTCTCTCTCTTCCCCCCAGTCGCTCTCTCTCTTCCCCCCAGTCGCTCTCTCTCTTCCCCCCAGTCGCTCTCTCTCTTCCCCCCAGTCGCTCTCTCTCTTCCCCCAGTCGCTCTCTCTCTTCCCCCCAGTCGCTCTCTCTCTTCCCCCCAGTCGCTCTCTCTCTTCCCCCCAGTCGCTCTCTCTCTTCCCCCCAGTCGCTCTCTCTCTTCCCCCCAGTCGCTCTCTCTCTTCCCCCCAGTCGCTCTCTCTCTTCCCCCCAGTCGCTCTCTCTCTTCCCCCCAGTCGCTCTCTCTCTTCCCCCCAGTCGCTCTCTCTCTTCCCCCCAGTCGCTCTCTCTCTTCCCCCCAGTCGCTCTCTCTCTTCCCCCCAGTCGCTCTCTCTCTTCCCCCCAGTCGCTCTCTCTCTTCCCCCCAGTCGCTCTCTCTCTTCCCCCCAGTCGCTCTCTCTCTTCCCCCCAGTCGCTCTCTCTCTTCCCCCCAGTCGCTCTCTCTCTTCCCCCCCAGTCGCTCTCTCTCTTCCCCCAGTCGCTCTCTCTCTTCCCCCCCAGTCGCTCTCTCTCTTCCCCCCCACTCGCTCTCTCTCTTCCCCCCCACTCGCTCTCTCTCTTCCCCCCCACTCGCTCTCTCTCTTCCCCCGCAGTCGCTCTCTCTCTTCCCCCCCAGTCGCTCTCTCTCTTCCCCCCCAGTCGCTCTCTCTCTCTTCCCCCCCAGTCGCTCTCTCTCTTCCCCCCCAGTCGCTCTCTCTCTTCCCCCCCAGTCGCTCTCTCTCTTCCCCCCCAGTCGCTCTCTCTCTTCCCCCCCAGTCGCTCTCTCTCTTCCCCCCCAGTCGCTCTCTCTCTTCCCCCCCAGTCGCTCTCTCTCTTCCCCCCCAGTCGCTCTCTCTCTTCCCCCCCAGTCGCTCTCTCTCTTCCCCCCCCAGTCGCTCTCTCTCTTCCCCCCCCCCAGTCGCTCGCTCTCTTCCCCCCCAGTCGCTCGCTCTCTTCCCCCCCAGTCGCTCGCTCTCTTCCCCCCCAGTCGCTCGCTCTCTTCCCCCCCCAGTCGCTCGCTCTCTTCCCCCCCAGTCGCTCGCTCTCTTCCCCCCCAGTCGCTCGCTCTCTTCCCCCCCAGTCGCTCGCTCTCTTCCCCCCCAGTCGCTCGCTCTCTTCCCCCCCAGTCGCTCGCTCTCTTCCCCCCCCAGTCGCTCGCTCTCTTCCCCCCCAGTCGCTCGCTCTCTTCCCCCCCAGTCGCTCGCTCTCTTCCCCCAGTCGCTCGCTCTCTTCCCCCCCAGTCGCTCGCTCTCTTCCCCCCCAGTCGCTCGCTCTCTTCCCCCCCAGTCGCTCGCTCTCTTCCCCCCCAGTCGCTCGCTCTCTTCCCCCCCAGTCGCTCGCTCTCTTCCCCCCCCAGTCGCTCGCTCTCTTTCCCCCCCAGTCGCTCGCTCTCTTTCCCCCCCAGTCGCTCGCTCTCTTCCCCCCCAGTCGCTCGCTCTCTTCCCCCCCAGTCGCTCGCTCTCTTCCCCCCCAGCCGCTCGCTCTCTTCCCCCCCCCAGCCGCTCGCTCTCTTCCCCCCCAGTCGCTCGCTCTCTTCCCCCCCAGTCGCTCGCTCTCTTCCCCCCCAGTCGCTCGCTCTCTTCCCCCCCAGTCGCTCGCTCTCTTCCCCCCCAGTCGCTCGCTCTCTTCCCCCCCAGTCGCTCGCTCTCTTCCCCCCCCAGTCGCTCGCTCTCTTCCCCCCCCCCCAGTCGCTCGCTCTCTTCCCCCCCCCAGTCGCTCGCTCTCTTCCCCCCCAGTCGCTCGCTCTCTTCCCCCCCAGTCGCTCGCTCTCTTCCCCCCCAGTCGCTCGCTCTCTTCCCCCCAGTCGCTCGCTCTCTTCCCCCCCCAGTCGCTCGCTCTCTTCCCCCTCCAGTCGCTCGCTCTCTTCCCCCCCCAGTCGCTCGCTCTCTTCCCCCCCCAGTCGCTCGCTCTCTTCCCCCCCCCAGTCGCTCGCTCTCTTCCCCCCCCAGTCGCTCGCTCTCTTCCCCCCCCGTCGCTCGCTCTCTTCCCCCCCCGGTCGCTCGCTCTCTTCCCCCCCCGGTCGCTCGCTCTCTTCCCCCCCCGGTCGCTCGCTCTCTTCCCCCCCCGGTCGCTCGCTCTCTTCCCCCCCCGGTCGCTCGCTCTCTTCCCCCCCCGGTCGCTCGCTCTCTTCCCCCCCCGGTCGCTCGCTCTCTTCCCCCCCCGGTCGCTCGCTCTCTTCCCCCCCCGGTCGCTCGCTCTCTTCCCCCCCCGGTCGCTCGCTCTCTTCCCCCCCCAGTCGCTCGCTCTCTCTCTTCCAACAACAACATGCCCTCGAAAAAGCCTCGGCACCGCCGGGCACTCCAGCTAGTATATAATAAAGCGGTTCTTCTGTCTGTCATTCCGTCTGTCTGTCTGTATTGAATAAACTCGAAAGTTATAGTGCGTACCTACACGTGTGTTACATCGAAAGAAAGCTTACGATTTCAGAACCGTCATAAGCATATTTACGTTTCGGCGAGCCAAAAATTGCGCCCGCGGTATCCAAAAAACGTTGAACATTCCGCTCATTATCCGCTCATTCGCATCGAGTGATGTCGAGGTCGACCAATCGTACGGTCGAGCGACCCGATGGTCGACCAATCGCTGCGTGGTGGGAGCGAGTTCCTGGCGCGTGTGGGCGGGCCCTACTAGAGTCAAGTGACGGGACGATTGACCAATCCTACGCTTCGGTGACCTGACGGTCCACCAATCGGTGCGTGTGTGGGCGGGCCTTATCGTTCTGAACCGAGGTGAGTCGCCGCCATCTTGATTCCAAACTTTTCATTTCTTTTTCCCGCTTTCTGCGTGTTTCTTTTCAAATCTACATTTCCAGCAAAAAAAAAAGTTGCTTTTAAAACACAAATTGTTTTTTAAAAAAGTTAATTAATTTGTAAATCTTTTCTGTAGCATCTAGAATTTTCCTACCATTAACCGTTTTTCCAGGCCTGTAAGCCTGGGCCTCTGTTGCCCAGCCACGCCCGAGCTAGGCACCTCCCGTCGCGCTGAACAAGCGGCTCGCGATCTCCGCTATCTTTGTGAAAGCTGGAGGCGGCGGGCATGAGCCGAGCGTCGCCACCCGCCGCCATGTTCGTAAAGGCGGGTGGGGCAGGAGTCAGCGCGCGCGACTTGAGTCCGGCCGGGCCTCACGCGGTAGGTTGCACGGCGGCGTCTCTCTGCTCTTGAAGCCGGCTCGGGCGGGGCTCGGGAGATCGGGCCTCCAGAGATCGGGGGAGGGGGGGCGAGCCTCGGGAGATTGGGGGGTGGCGGGGCTCGGGAGATCGGGCCTCGGGAGATCGGCGCTCGGGGGGCGGGGCGCGGCGCTCGTGAGATCGGGCCTCAGGAGGGCGGGGCTCGGGACATCGGGGGGCGGGGCTCAGGGACTCCCCCCCCCCCCTCCTCCCCTTCCCCCTTCCCTCCCCCCCTCCCCTCCCCCTTCCCCCCTCCCCTCCCCTCCCCCCCTCCTCCCCCTCCTCCCCTCCCCCCTCCTCCCCTCCCCCCTCCCCCTCCCCTCCTCCCCCCCCCCTCCCCCCAGTCGCTCTCTCTCTTCCCCCCAGTCGCTCTCTCTTCCCCCCCAGTCGCTCTCTCTCTTCCCCCCCCAGTCGCTCTCTCTCTTCCCCCCCCAGTCGCTCGCTCTCTTCCCCCCCCAGTCGCTCGCTCTCTTCCCCCCCCAGTCGCTCGCTCTCTCTTCCCCCCCCAGTCGCTCGCTCTCTTCCCCCCCCAGTCGCTCGCTCTCTTCCCCCCCCAGTCGCTCGCTCTCTCCCCCCCCCAGTCGCTCGCTCTCTTCCCCCCCCAGTCGCTCGCTCTCTTCCCCCCCAGTCGCTCGCTCTCTTCCCCCCCAGTCGCTCGCTCTCTTCCCCCCCCAGTCGCTCGCTCTCTCTTCCCCCCCCAGTCGCTCGCTCTCTCCTCGTCCACCGCCGGCACTCCAGCTCGACTCCTAATAAAGCGGTTCTTCTGTCTGTCATTCCGTCTGCCTGTCTGTATTGAATAAACTCGAAAGTTATAGTGCGTACCTACACGTGTGTTACATCGAAAGAAAGCTTACGATTTCAGAACCGTCATAAGCATATTTACGTTTCGGCGAGCCAAAAATTGCGCCCGCGGTATCCAAAAAACGTTGAACATTCCGCTCATTATCCGCTCATTCGCATCGAGTGATGTCGAGGTCGACCAATCGTACGGTCGAGCGACCCGATGGTCGACCAATCGCTGCGTGGTGGGAGCGAGTTCCTGGCGCGTGTGGGCGGGCCCTACTAGAGTCAAGTGACGGGACGATTGACCAATCCTACGCTTCGGTGACCTGACGGTCCACCAATCGGTGCGTGTGTGGGCGGGCCTTATCGTTCTGAACCGAGGTGAGTCGCCGCCATCTTGATTCCAAACTTTTCATTTCTTTTTCCCGCTTTCTGCGTGTTTCTTTTCAAATCTACATTTCCAGCAAAAAAAAAAGTTGCTTTTAAAACACAAATTGTTTTTTAAAAAAGTTAATTAATTTGTAAATCTTTTCTGTAGCATCTAGAATTTTCCTACCTTTAACCGTTTTTCCAGGCCTGTAAGCCTGGGCCTCTGTTGCCCAGCCACGCCCGAGCTAGGCACCTCCCGTCGCGCTGAACAAGCGGCTCGCGATCTCCGCTATCTTTGTGAAAGCTGGAGGCGGCGGGCATGAGCCGAGCGTCGCCACCCGCCGCCATGTTCGTAAAGGCGGGTGGGGCAGGAGTCAGCGCGCGCGACTTGAGTCCGGCCGGGCCTCACGCGGTAGGTTGCACGGCGGCGTCTCTCTGCTCTTGAAGCCGGCTCAGGCGGGGCTCGGGAGATCGGGCCTCCAGAGATCGGGGGAGGGGGGGCGAGCCTCGGGAGATTGGGGGGTGGCGGGGCTCGGGAGATCGGGCCTCGGGAGATCGGCGCTCGGGGGGGCGGGGCGCGGCGCTCGTGAGATCGGGCCTCAGGAGGGCGGGGCTCGGGACATCGGGGGGCGGGGCTCAGGGACTCCCCCCCCCC